>NC_062562.1:84125574-84428605 GCF_022837055.1 Prionailurus viverrinus | reverse complement strand
CTGCATTTTATTACTGGATTAAAAAAAAGTATGCTTAAATGAGGAGAGGAAGCATAGGAAAGCACGTGCATGAATTTCTCTGGAGTCTATGTCTCTTTACTTTGGTGATCCTATTGTGTGTCTTTTCGCTGTAATAAATCTCAAACATATGTACAACTATATGCTGAATCTTGTGAGTCACGCTAGCAAATCTCCAATTATTAAAATGGTTTTGGGGACCCCCAACACACTTCATTACTACTAAGTCAATCTATTACTTATGGATGCTATCAGAAGACATGAGACTCCTGGGTCAGATACAAAGAGTGTTTTACTAGCAGCACAGAGGACAGCATGAGTATCATGCTTGTATCATTTCCTCTTGACCTGCAAGTTCCACAGGGGTAATGCAGAGGGTCTTGGTGGGTGCTGCATACAGTGGGTTGGCACTGCAGCTGATAAGCACTAATCTTGGAAAATCTATAGTCTCCTTGACTTTTGTTCTGGAGGTAAATATTATCTCATCTTTCAAGGTTGCTCAATGCAAACATACCAAGATATGGCCTGGGTAAAGAGTGGTTAGGACTTGAATTCTTGGAATATCTAGCAAGAACATACGAGATGCTTACGGCTCATGGAAAATTACTTTGACCAATAATACCCCTACACATTCCACAAAATTGTAAACATCTCAAACACAGTAAACATGCTTTCAAATTTCCTTCATGCCATCAACACCAATTATACACTTTTGAATACTAAATAAAAACTCAATGACTCTCCTATTAGTTTCCTGTGGCTATTATAACAAATTACCAGGCATTTGGTAACTTAAAATATGCTTTCATACTTCTGGAGACCAGAAGATGAATATCAGTATCAGTGAGCCAAAATGGGGGCGTCAGTAGCTCCAAGCTCCCTTTGAAAGCTCTAGAAAATAATTTATTCCTCACCTCTTCCAGCTTCTGGTGGCTACCAGCATCCTTTGCAGTTGCTATCACATCATCCAATCCCTGCTTCTGGGGTGACATTGCCTTTTTCTCTTGTATCTGTGTAGTGAAATCCTCTGCTCCCCTCTTAAAAGAATACATTTAGGAATTACTTTTAGCCCATCCTTATAATCCAGGTTAATCTCCTCATCTCAAATTCCTTAAAATAATCACATCTGTAAAGTTCTTTTCTTGTCATGTAAGGGTAACAATCACAGGTTCTAAAGATTTGGACATGAATATCTTTAAATGTCCTACTTAAACAAGAATATTTTAAAAGTTATATTATAGGGGAGCCTAGGTGGCTCAATTGGTTGGGCATCTGACTTCAGCTCAGGTCATGATCTCACGGTTCATAGGTTCGAACCTGGCATTGGGCTCTGTGCTGACAGCTCAGAGCCTGGAGCATGCTTCAGATTCTGTCTTCCTGTCTTCAGTCTTCCTGTCTCTCTGCCCCTCTCCTGCTCATGATCTGCCTGTCTCTCAAAAATAAATAAATGTTAAAAAAATTTTAAAGTTATATTACAAAGATAATTTCAATGGGTAATTTCAATGAGATCACTAAAAAGTAGAGAAAAACATTATGCAGTTATATAGTTGTAAATAAGTAAATTCTTTTACTACTTCCTTTATATGTTGCCAGAGCACATATAAACCAAAATACATATTTTAGATAAAAGAGATAAATCTAAAATCTGCAATAGAAAGCACAAGTATTTTGTAAACTTTTAACAAAATTAGCAGTGCAGTCTTACAGAGATTGAAAATAAAATTTCCTGAAACATAAAATATTTGTTTCTGTGGACTCACATAGAATATGGAATGCTCATTAAGATAGTCAACATTATTCATTCTTCCTTATCATAAGTCAAAAAACAATAAGCAACACAGTTTTCTACTATGTAGCTTGGGAGAACACTGCTGTGATGGGATAGGAATACACTAGAAGGGAAAATACGGGGTGATTTATCGACTTCCAGAAATTTACAACCTGTTGATTAGGGAATTCAGCAAACACCAGTCTTCTCAATACCTGTGTTTCAGACCAGGCAAGATCCTCGACAGTGTAGAAACAAAGGAGGAAATGGGCATCAAAAATGTCTCTAACTTAAGGAAATGTCTGCCTCCTTCCCTTCTTAGGAATACATCTCATACATATATAAGTATTTTTAAATTAAATAGTTCCAGACACAAATTAGAATTAGCAATTTAGTTTACCCTCATATCTGAGTTTTAAATTCTCTATGTGGTTTTTCACACATTGGTTTAAAACAACACTCTTAAGCTATTTCTGGCTCATTTACATTTCTTAATTGGTAAGAAATAAACTTATCTATTGATCACTTCCTTTGCTTATGAAGTCAGAATTTAATCTTTTACTACAAATAAAAATGTAACTAAATCAGGTGTGGCTAGATTTCTGCAATTAAGTGATAGATGTCAACATTATGACCTCTTCCTTTGGCAAAACTTTCTGTAGAGTCCATGTGATGCAATAAGGCTCAAGAGCAGTGTCAAGATTCAAGGTATTAGTGAAGTGTTAACTCTGGGACCAAATCTAGCTCCCCTTCTGTTTTTGTAAATAAGATATAAGTAAATACAGACATGCTCATCTATTCACATATAGTTTCGGCATGCTTTTACTCTACCATAGCAGACATGAAAAGCTGCAATAGATGCTATATGATTCACAGAACCGAAAACTATGTATTACCTCTCCCTTTTAGGACAAGTTACCTAATCTCTGGCCTGGAAGAATGAAAAGATATGCCTAGTCTGTTTATTAAATATAAAATAGACAAAAAATGGAGAATTGACTGAAATACAGAATCAGACTGAAAAAGATACTAAAAGGTTAGAATACTAGATTTAAAATAACAAGGTTAAATGTAAAATAGATAAATGCAAAGCCATGAATTCAAAATCACAAATTTAATGGCACAAATAAAACAAAAGTTTGTTTGGTCCTTAACTTCTTATAGGTAAAATGAGTCAATATGACGTAGAAAATAAAATTTATAGGACAATTGTATGAATGAATAGACATTTCTAGATTAAAAGAAGTAAATGTTTCTAGATGAATACAACTATTAATAAAAATATCTAATAATTATTGGGTGTGTAGTATGTCATACTTTTATTTATCTTTTAAGACTTTTTAATGTTTATTTTTGAGAGAGAGAGAGAGAGAGAGAGAGAGAGAGACAGCACATGAGTGGGGGAGGGGCTGAGAGAGAGAGGCACAGAATCCGAGCTGGCTTCAGGCTCTGAGATGTCAGCACAGAGCCAGATGCAGGGCTTGAGCTCACTAACTGTGAGATCATGAGCGGAGGTCCAACACTTAACCAACAGAGCCACCCAGGCACCCCTGTCATATACTTTTAAAAGCTGCATAGAGATATATGTATATGTGTATGTGTATGTATGTGAAATAAATTCTTTGATGATTAATTTAGGTAGATACTAAATCCCTATCTTATATATGAGAAAATTGGAGTGTATAGAGTTTCTTGCCTTATATTACACAACTAATAAGCTCCAGAAACAGAACTCTTACTTAAGATGTCTACCACCAGAACCCACACTCTTAACTCCTAGTCAGTTTGGGCTTCTATGACAAAAACAGCAGACTGAGTAGTTTATACAATAATTATATCTCACAGTTCTGGAGACTGGAAGTCCAAGGTCAAGGTGCCTGCAGATCCAGTGTCTGATAAAGGACTGCTTCTTGGGTTGTAAATAACTACCTTCTTGCTATATCTCCCATGGCCAGAGATCAAGCTCTAGTCTTTTCCTCTTCTTATTAAGATAGTAATTTCATCATGGGGGCTCCATTCTCATGATCGCATCTAACCCTAATTACCTCCCAAAGGCCCCACCCCCTAATACCACACCATTGAGGTTAGGGTTTCAACAAATGAATTTTGGGGGAGGAGGGGGACAATCATGCAGTCCATAGCACCAGAGAACAAAATAGCTAGAGGGTCATAAAAACTATATCCAAATTTTTGAAAAGCTTTAATGTGTAAGATATATACATTTATTGTGAGTGTTTCAGAAATTAAATAAGAATAAGATAAAGACAGTAAGATAAAAGACAACACTAAAGACAATAGAGTTGACTTTTGTCAAAATATAAAGAAAACTTTTGCTAACATTTGGAAGAACTGTCATAAATGGAATAAGTTACATTTAATTTCTAAACTCATAGTGAGTGATTTTCTCTAGGAATTGCGAGATGATCACTTGGTGGGGGGATATTCTGGTGGAGACTTTTGTTTGAGGTGAAAGAATCCCAAATGTGTTCTAACTAAACCTATGCATTTGCTATTAGAGAAGAAATCAGTGGGTATGCTCTGGCAACTTATTTTGATATCATGTTGCCACATAAGAAAATGACTTGCCTGGAGCAGAACAGAGTTCAAGATTAGTTTAAGAGCACACTGAAAACACACTTCACATTTCACAGGGAGTTTTAGCTAGCACCCTAGAGCACAGTTAATGAATTATATTTTTGATCTCTCTGCAATTTTTTCAATTAGGCTTAAACATGAGAACTATAGAAAGGTGAAACATTTTATTCTATACAGTTCAAAGTGGCAAGGACGCATTAGCAAAGTAAGCTTTTCCATGATGTCCCATCAATGTTACCCAATTTTCTTTGAGGGATTAAAAGAGAATTCTTATTCTGTGACCAATCTTGAGTCTCACAAGATTTTCTGTGCTCCAGCACAGAGATAGATATTTCAAGTAGGCTTTCCAACCTTTGGCTATTCAACACACTGAGTACTAGACCAAAACGTGAAAAAGGAAAATATAAAGAGAGATGCTCATTATAAACCTAACTAAACTAAAGTGCAAAATTCTAGATAAAATGATTAACTTTGGCCACCAAACAGTATGTAGTCACAGAGATACACATTTAAAATATAGTAACAAGAATATGTATGGGATAAATGCTTATGTATGGGCACAAAAGATATAGTGTAATATTAGTAATCTTGGTGATTTATCTTAGTGACTATTTCATTTTTTAAAGAATAAATTTTCAGTCTTAACCACCTATTTAAATAAAAACCATATGCACTTAGTAACTATACCTCCCTAATTATTTTTAATTATATATAAAATCCATTTCAAGGGTCTTTGGGCTCTTGGGAAATTAGTCTACATTTCTAGCATCTCAATAAGATATATTTGCTGAAGAAAGCACATTCATACATAAGGCAATTTCCTTCAACAGAGATATTTAAATTCCATGAATGAGGACTATGCCTTTGAATATGCCTTTGAATACATGAAGAAAAGTAAGACTAAAATACAAAAGTCCAGCCCAACTAGAAACAAAACAAGTAAACACTGCAAAATAAACTTTAAGAGAAAGAATTCATTCACCTTATTCCCCATAGTATTCTTGGTGCCTATGACAGCAGAGGACACATAATAAGCTCAGTAATAGCTAAGGTAAATTTTTTAAAAAATGAATGAAGAAAAGTTATAGAAAATATCCCTTTATTTCCTTCACAGATTTGTTTATCCAGAGAAATGAAGCAGAACTCAGAAATAATACTTCATACATGTCATTTTATAGGAGACAAAATTATAATCAAATAGGATATTCTAGGACATTTTCTCAAAAGAAACAATAAAAAATTCCAGCCAAATTGAAATGCCCTAATTTATTGGCCCAAATCCAGGTCAGGTAAAATGATTTGATGTTAGGAACACATCTGCTGCACATTTGTGTCAGATTTTAGAAAAGAATTTTAGAGTCTTTCCTATGCTAGAATTCCCAAATTCACCTGCAGTAAAACAAAACAAAAACAAATAAAAGAAAAATAACTTTCTCCCTTTCCTTAGAACACTGACCTTTTGCCTTGGTACCTATTCCTTATAAAGCCAGCAGTACCAAATTATAATTTATTATTGAAATGGTGGGCTTAACATTTTCCTAAATGATACTGTTAAATTTCGAAGTTTCTGAACTTTCAGAAAGGAGGTCTTACAGAAATGTAAAATTCTGAAGTACTACAGAATGGAATGATAAAAACCAGAGTCAACTCCAAGCTGAGCGTGATGCTTTGTGTTTAAAACAGAGAAAAGCATATTAATGAAATTTTCATTAATTCTAGCTGAGTCTTGTTTAGTGGCTATAAGGGAAGCAGAGTTAAACTGAAGTCTGGGAGTACTTCCAATCCAGGTATGAAAGTATACTGCTTTCCTAGGAATCAGAATGGAGCTGAAGTAAAAAGTCACAAGCTGGGTCTTAAAAAGTGACTTCCTACTAACAAAAAAAGAGGAAAGAATCCAAATGGTTTGGTATAGTGATGGGACTAGTTTTCTAACGGGCAAAGAAAATGGAAAATATTAGTAATAAAATCATTGCACTTCAAATAAGCTGAAGAAATATAAGTAAGAGTTTGTAATTCTGTGCTGTCCACCAGAGTCTGAGTACGCCCTAGTCAAGACAACGTGAGGGTTGTTGCCGTACCTTCATTAACTCATTCAACACATATTTTTCCTTTTCTTTGAAATAGAATAAACTTCACAAGAAGCTGTAAAAATAGTACAGAGAGTTTCCACAATGATAGTATCCTTTTTTAAAAATGATGTTTGCATAACCACATATAGTGTCAAAAAAAGGAAATTGACATTAGTAAAATACTATTAACTAAAGCACAGACATGCTGATTTCACCAGGTTTTACCTAAACTCCTGATTTTGGGGGGTGGGAAGGGTTTGGTGTATGGCTCTATAAAAGTTTATCATGTTTACAGGTTAAACATCATCACAATCAGGACATGGGACTGTTTCTACACACAAAGAAACTACCTCCTACCTGGTAACCCTTAATAATCATACCTTTTTCCAACCCTAAGCTCTGATAACCACTTATTTGTCCTCAATCCTTGAATTTTGTCACTTTGAGAATGCTATACAAATGGAATTTTATAGTATGTGATTTTTTGGTTTTGTTTGAAATTGTTTTGTCCTGTCTGTACTGTTATTTTTTTTTCTTTTTCAAATCAGCACAATGCTCTTGAGATCCATTCAAGTTGTTGCATGTATCAAAAGTTCATGTCTTTTTGTTGCTGAGTAATATTATACCCTATGGATATATCCTAGTTCATCTATCCATGCTGTTGAAGGACATTTGGGTTATTTCCAGATTTTAGCTGTTACAAATAAAGCAGTCATGAACATTCATTTATTGTACTTATTCATTCTTAGCTCTATAAGAAACTGCCCACGAGCAATGTATGAAGAGTTATAGTTGTTCTGTATCCACACCAGTCAGTATGTATTTACTGAGAACTAACTACATGCAAGACAAAATACTAGCGTCCAAATTTTAAGTAAATAAGACTTGTCCTTGATTTTATAACTTAGTGAAGGAGTCAGACTTTATCAAATTGAACAGCTTGTTAAATGGGAAATGTAGAAATGTCCCTCATTCCCAAGGTTATACTGTTATACTTCCAACATATAATATATTCTACAGCAAATTACTTGAGTGCAAACTTAAAATTAAAACTAAATAAATAATGATTAGAAAGCACTGAGTAAGAGCAAATCCCACATTTTACGGATGACAGAACTGTGGATTGAGAAACTGGTGCCTTCCTCATGGTCATGAAACTAGACATGACAGAACTTCAGATTCGAACCCCAGGTCTCTTGCTGTTATTTTCATATTTTCTCACTATATCACACTCTTTATTTATATGAATATGTTATTTATATGAATAATACTCTTGTTATTCTATGAAGTAACTGCTGTTATTTCATAAGTATTATACATAAAATATTTCCATGCTTTAAGAAAATCTGGTATTCTACAAACCTGTCATTTTCCATTACCAAGAAAGGGTTAGAGTAGGTTAAAATAAAAATAACATCTGCCACAATGAAATCAGTTAAGAAAATAATATGGTAATTTGTTGTTAAATAGGTGATGGGGATTAAGGAGGGCACTTGCTGTGATGAGCACTGGATGATGTACATAAGTGTTGAATCACTTTACTATGCACCTGAAACTAATATTACACTGTATGTTAACTAACTGGAGTTTAAATAAAAACTTATAAAAAAGAACATGAGAGACCATAAGTTGATATGGAGTGATTTCCAGACTATACTGTAAAATTAAAAAAAAAAAAGCAAACAGCAGAAAGGTTCTGAGTACACACAGCATGTTAGTGTGCCAAAATGGCATAGGAATCAGCTTGAAGTGTGTTCCCTCTAGCCAAATCTGGAAAATTGCAACTTACAATTAAATAAAGACAGTAATGAGTTATAACTCATTGAATAAAATAAAAACCCATGAATGTATACCATAAAAATATGTAAACAGATAAGGAAAACAGAAACACTCTTCCTTACAGTAAAACTACCACTTATAAGTACGGGAAGATAATACAGTTAGAAAATTACCATTTTGTACCATCACAGTAAAAATGGATGTGGGGAAGAAACAAATAGTTGCTAAATTTAGACTTGAACAATTTGATAAGGAACGAGATACTTATATAGCCTCAAATCATCTTCAAAACCACATATTAATTGCAAAAAGGAAAATAGTAACTTTATAATAAATAAACCAGTCAACACTTTGGAAACAAACAAGTGACCAAAAGTATCATTATCACTAAGAGTAAACAAAAAATCATGTGTATCTAGATATGACACCTGAGAACAAAACATTGTTTATGTAGTTTTCCAGCTCAAAACATAAGCTGAATCTAAATATGAGGAAACACCAGCAAAAACAATCTGAGGAAAACTCAAACTACCAGGCCTCTTTTATTAAAAACAACAACAAAAAAGTCGATGTCCTGGGAGATGAAGAAAAGATGAAAAATGATTCTGTATTATCTCTCTCAGGATTAAAGGAAATATAAAAGATACATCAAATAAATGTTTTATGCAATCTGGATGTGATCCCATGGGGTAAAAATAGATGTAAAGAATATTATAAGGACAAGTTAGAAATGGAATGTAAAATGTACATAATAATATTTCACCAAGGTTAAATTCCATGAATTTGATCATTTTATATGATTATATAAGAGAAGCTCCCTGTTCTTACAAAATTCATATTAAGATATTAAATGCTAAATGGGGCATGATGTATGTAACCTTATTTCAAATTGTTAAAAAAAACTATATGTAGAAAAATGATGAAGCAAATAAAACAAAATGCTAAAAACTGGTAAATCTGAGTAAAGAGTATTTGGCATACCTGCTTATTTTTTATGTGATGCTGAAGATTTTGGGTAAAAATTACAATGACTCTTGAAATTATTATTTTTCTTTAAAGAGGTTTGATTTTCTTTGACAAGAGATAATGTTATCAACAGTGTATCAACCTTCCCATTGTTGATTCTTTTGAGTGCTGATTTAAAGCTCTGTAAACTATTGTAAATCAGTTTTGTTGTTACTTTTAGTTTAAAGTCCTTACTCCTAAAGTATGTTCTTTATACATAAACTGTGGCTTCTGGGTTGAACAAAAGACTTGAGATGTTTGAGGAGATGCTTCCAACTTTGCAGGGCTTGACCTTCAGATTCTGTCTCCCCCAGACTATGTGGCTGATGAAATTTCTGCTTAGTTCTTTTGCTTCAAGTTACTATTTATGGCTGTGCTTTACTTTTAATTTAAATGTTTTTTTTTCCTTTTCTTTTCTTTGGAGTCTCGTCTTTCACATGCCAGGATTATGAGTCGACCAACAGCTTGAGGGAAAGTGGTCTGCAGATTTTTTTTTTTACTCACTATTATATAGTCCCCTCATTTCAAGAATTTTGCTTCTCAAGTCCCATTCAATTTGGCAGCTTTAAACTCCTGCCATTGTCTTTCAGCTCAGTGAGACTGCTACTCTTTGTTGGGGTTCCATTCCACCATGCAGTGAATTGGCAAATATCTTCAAGGAAAAGCCTGGGTAAATGTGGAACTCATGGTATGTATTTCCATTCTCTCAAAAGTTATAGATGTTCAAATCCTGCCTGAGTTGTTTCCTATCCAATGCTTTCAAGTTGTTGTTTTATATGTTTTGTCTAGTATGTATGTATGTATGTATGTATGTATTTATTTATTTATTTATGACAAGATTTGTCTGAAAGAAGTTACTTCCTGGTAGTCAGAACTAAAATTTTGAAAATTGTTATTTGAGTTTACACTTACTATTCTTTTTTTTTTTAATTTTTTTTCAACGTTTATTTATTTTTGGGACAGAGAGAGACAGAGCATGAACGGGGGAGGGGCAGAGAGAGAGGGAGACGCAGAATCGGAAACAGGCTTACTATTCTTTTTTAGAGACTCACTCATAATACAGAGGGAGTAACTAGCAGACGTATAATTTAAATTCATATCTTTTGCTAACAAGTCCATTTTTTTTTCAATTATATTTCAAGGATTATAAGTATTTATCATAAAAGTACTTTCAGTATACAGAATCTACTGTGTATAAAATGTAATAATCTATGTTATTTATGTTAGACTTGTTAACCTTCACATATGCTGCATACATGTTTGTGTGTTCATATATGTATATATGTATTTTTTTCTTTCAAGCATAATACAGCTTAGCATATGTAAAATTTATTTCCAAACATCCTATCCTAAGGTGCTATTATTTGTGTAAGTATGCATTTACTAGACTTGATTGATACTCTCATTCAGGAGAGGATGTAGTGTAGAAAAGAACTTAAATACTTAACTCAATACCAAAATTGCTAGGATGAGTCATTAACTCTAATGAAGAGAATTTTTTCTTTGCTTTTTATAATTTATCCACTCATGTAATAAATAATCATCATAATAAAACTATAAAAATAATAATGATGATTTAGGCACTTGTATAATTTCACACTTCCATAAGGACTAAAGCATATCCTATCCATGATCAGTTGTTTAAATTATATGTCTTAAAATGGCACTGGTGTTTTAAAAAAGAAAATGTATTTTTGGAGAACTTAATCCTAAAAATAAATCTGCCTCATTTAGAAAGCTTGAATCTTCATTCTCCTGCTCATTTAGCTTAATGAATGCCATTAGCATGGGCTGTTGATCATAATGGATAAGATATGAGTTGCTTTCTCTCTCACTTATGTTTTCTACCCCCAGGAAAAAAATTCTCCATGCAAGTTGGGTTTTTATAAACTTAGTCCTTCTTTATCACAGGGTAAGGATGATGAGACAAAAAATTCATTTGGAGTTAACTTTGACAAGATCATAGCCAGATTTAAATCCTTCTTTCCAAAATATTCACTGTAGAAATCCAGGCATATTGAAAAATGTGTATGAATTATGCTTTAGAAGAGTTTGGAAGATTAAAAATATTTATATAATATATTTATCGATATATTAAATATTATTTATAATATAATTATATAATCTTCCAAATTTATATAGATATGTACACATATATGTAAGTATATGCATATATATGTGTATGTGTGTATGAGAGTGTGTGTGCATTTATGTATGTATGCAAGTATACTACCAAGATATTATAACTTCAAAGCTTAACTCCTCTTATTCTCAAGAAGGATAAGTTCTCTCTAGGGAATAAAATACTCTCTTCAGGGAACGTTAAGGAGAATTGATAGTTAATTCGTGGCAATATGCCAATGGAAGAGGGGTGGAGGACTAGATGGCCAAAGTTAAAACATATGAACTTTTAAGTGACTTTCTTTTAATATTAGTTTCTTTAAAAAGCTTTTTTTTTGAGGAACAAACTTATTGGTAGAAATTCCAAACCTGGAAGCTGATACAATAGTAGCATGGAAATGGTACACATTTGTCTTGAAAAGGACCATCAAATCAAAGTGTATCTTTCTGATAAAATGTGGCTCACAATTTTTGATGTTTTTTTCACTGCAGAGAAATTCTTTAAAAGATGATTCAGAAGTACTTTAAGGGAGAGAAGTGGGGAAGTTGTCAACCTGTTAGCAATGCCAAAAAAAAAAAAAGAAGAAACCGTGAGGGGTTTATAAATAATTACTATCATGCATAACCAGGAAAACAGAAAAGCAAATAAACAAGACAATCATGAAAACAACTACAAGAAGACTTAAATATGAATCTTAACAGTAAAGGTGAAGTCTGAATGCGGAAGATTGAATGAACAGAACAGAGGATAGGAAGATGAAACAAAAACAGTAGAATATAGTTCAAAACAGAGTTACCAAGAACAATAGGAATAGATCAATTAAAAAAATAAAAGGGGGGGGGAGTAAATGTAGCATAAATGCAAATTTAGACAAACAAGGAATCTGAGCTGTATCTAAGCCCATCAAAGCTTTTATGAGATTAGCAGTAACTGGATGCTGAAATATTTGCTGTCCCCTGAATAGCAGGTACAACCAGAACAGCTATTTTTCTCAAGTTATGAAACAAATATTCCAGCTGGAGAGATCATTAAAGGCTTGCTGACTGTCATTTTGAATTTTCTTGATCGTTTAGTAAGTCTAGTTGGGATACTGTGTCTAAATAAAAAAGACACCCATTCCTTGGGAATTGCTATTACAATCTACCCCTGTGGCCTCCTAGAGCTAATTTGGTAGGGGATTACAGATAATAGCATAAAACTCTAGACCCGTCATGTCTGGGTTCAAATACTAGCCTTGTCACTCACTCCCCCTGTCATCTTTGGTAAATACAATAAACTTAGTTTGATTAGGAAGAGGGGCCTTTGGGAGTAGATTAGGTCCTAAATGAGACTGATTTACTTATAAAAGAGACCTCAGAGAGCTCCTTTGTTCCTTCTGCCGCATGATAATACAGCAAGAAGTAGGCCATCTATGAATCAGGAAACGGGCCCTCACTAGACACCAAATCTGCTGGTGACTTGATCTTGGATTTCCCAACCTCTAGAAATATGAGAGAGAAATTTTTACTGTTTATAAGCTACCTAGTCTGTTATAGAATACCCACATGACTAAGACAATAGGTAACAATAATTCTTTGTGCCTCAGTGTCCTCATCTACAAAAAAGGAGCAATAATACTGTCTTGTAAGGTTGTTAAGGGGATTAAATGAGTAACATAAAGAGCTTAGAACAGTGCATGTCATATGCTAGGTATTTGTACTTGTTAAAGGAGAAATGAAAATTAATGTACCAAATAGAAGTATTCTCTCATTCATGTAATAGATATTTATTGAGCATCTGCTATTTGCCAGGCATTGTTCTGGCACTTTAGAATCTTTCTCAACAAAACAGACAAAAATCCTTATGTTCTTGAAAATGACATTTTATGAGATGCTCGCTAGTACAAATGTTCTAGGTAGAGTGATGACAATGATATCTTGTTAGGCTCTATTCCCGCCTGTTGGGCTATATTATCAACCCTGACAAGTAGGTCATATTTCTATCCCCATTTCACAGATAAAGAAGCTGAGTTACAGAAATGTTACCTAAAATATCCAATACCTTCATTTTTCTAAATACCTCTCTGCCCTCTAATTTATCTACTTTTATCAATTACTTATTTATTCACCTACTCATTCATTCATTCGTGTATGTATTCAACATATAGCTGTTACTATTTTCTGGCAGATGCTGAGTTCAAAGCCAGAGATTCTGACTTCAGAATTCCTGCTCTTAACTGATTGGTTTTGCTGCCTCAACTAACAATTTGTTAAAGCTGGAAAAAATTCATCCATGTTGAGCTTATTGTAAAGTTTTAAATTCCCATTCAATTTCCAATTCAAGGACATAACCTATCTAATGATAGATTTTGAAATAGTTCAGTAAATTGATATTATCTAAGTAGTTTTCTTTATTCTCTAGCATAACACATCCAAACAGTCACAATACCATGTCAACTTTACTTTATAAATATTTCTTGAACACATTGTTTCTTCCCTATTTCCAATCCGATTACCTTAGCTCGTGCTCTCATTACTCTGGGGTCAAGAGAAATATGTTTAGCTTACATCAGTTTCTTACCAGTTTCACTCTCTCTATACTTCCTTCATATTATTCCTCAAAATCACGTATCTGATCATGTTTATCTCATACTTACAACTCTTAATGAGCTCTTCAGCATGTATTAAATCCCAGACTCATTACATGGGTACACAAGCCCTTTCATTATTTGGGTCTCACCCGGTTCTCTAACAGGACTATTGGCTTGGAATGATATTGGTCCTTTAATATATTACCAGATGTTTCCTGTGTTACCCAGGGTTCTCCAGAGTAAAAATACATATATTCATACTTTTTAATTTATTATTATAGACTTATAATTATGTAATTAGTATATAATTTATAATATATAATTTACATATATACTTACATATATCTCCTATTAGTTCTGTTTCTAATACTTATATTTCTAAGTACCTATCTTTCCTCCAATTTATCTAATATTATTTATTATTTATTTCTTCACCTATTCATTTGTTCTATATATAATGAGCCTCATGAGATTATGGAGGCTAAGAAGTCCCACAGTTGGCCATCTACAAACTGCAGATCCAGAAAAGCTGGCGGTGTCCTTTGAAGGTCTGAGAACAAGAGAACTGGTGATGTAGATTCCAGTCCCAGGCTGAATAACTGAGAACCAGGAGCACTAAGAGCAGGATATGATCAATGTTCCAGCTCCATAGTCAGAGAGATAGCAAATCTTCCTTTCCTCCAGTCGTTTTTCTATTAAGGCCCTCAATGAATTGGATTATGCCCACCTTCACTGGGGAGGACAATCTGCTTTACTCAGTTTACCGATTTAAATGCTTAACCTTGTCCAGAAACCCTTTATACTCAGAAATGATGTTTAACTAGATACCTTGGCATTGTGTGATCTACTCACATAGACATATAAAATTAACTATCACATTATCTCCAGTAAACCTTTCTTGGTCAACCCCTTTAAACATCCCCCACCAAGAGTTAGTACTACTTTCTCTGTGTTATATTGCCAACTTGAATTTTTCCTAATTACTAAGTATTTAATATTTATTTGTTTATACATATGTCTCCTTTACTAGGCTGAAGTCCTATTGAGAAAGTTTTGTGCCTTACTCATTATTCTGTCCTTAGGCTAAGCACAACACTTGTCACAGACTAGTTATTCAATAAATACTTGTTAAATTAAATTAAATAATGCCAAGTCAAGCATTAAGGGAAATTGACATTCTATTATCCAACTGTTCCATTAGCCATTTGCTCCTTTTTACTTATCTGATAATTACTCATAATAAAAAATAAGTTGGTGTCAAAAAAAAACAACCAAAAAAAAAAAGCACTACTTTTCCTGTGAAAGGATTTAATTGCTTAGTTTTCTCAGAATGACATTATAACAAATGAGTATTTTGTAGATCTTCCCATCTGGCAGTTTTCAGACAAATAAATTAGAGTAGCAACTGTACAAACTGAAATCTCACCATCTTTGCCCATCTCACATTTATTTGAAAATTTTAATAACCAGATCCAATTTATGTCATAAATAGTTTTTAGGAAAGTATGTATGATACTAAATATTGTCATCTCTATGACTTCACATCTTGTGATGAATACAATCAGAAAATCACCTGATATTATATAATCAGAGGGTATTTAATGCAAGGAACTGGTTACATAGGTAATGAAAGAACTGAGACACAAAACAGGAAATTTTTAAAGTGACTCAAAGATTAAGAAGCAGACAATTAACATCCCTTGGCCTGAGTGGCAAAGGGAAGACATAGTACCACCAGAGTTTGGGGGTCAAAATCAGCTGGGAAAAGTTGGAACCATGGAGAGATTTTCTGGGGGCACATGGAGGCTTGGAAAAAGAACAGCTATAGTCAAAGACACCACTTTGATAGAGATGGAGGCACATATCCTGGATTCTCCCTTTCACTCACTGTCTACTTTCCTGCCAATGCCTGACACTGACCAAACCCAGATGGAAACCAGCCAACATGGAGCCTGAGAAATGCAGCCTGCAGTAATCTCCTTCCTGTGATACACAATAGGACATAGCAATTCTGAGAAACAATCTCAGGGCAAAGCTGTTCAGGAATATGGTTTTCTAAGGGATATTATCCCATTTACATGTTAAATTTTAAACCTTAAACCACATATGGCAGAAGTGATTTCATTAGAAGTTTCAACAACCTAAGTGGTGGGGAAGAAGTCTAAGTGGTGGGAAAAAGGGTGGAGGAAGGAAACAACAGTGAGAATAAGGAATGGAGTAGGACAGTAGTACCTTGGACAGAAACCTGGGGAGGCAACAGTGCCAGAAGCCTAGGGAGAAGAGGATGAAAAGAGTAATGAGGACAACTGAAAGCCACCTAATCTACTTTAAGGTGTGAAGAACAGTTTCTAGGTTCTTCTCAGACATGATTTCTGTTTGGGCTTGGTGGCAACATCAGGTATTCTCTTTAGTAAGGAAAATATAACAACAAAGGGTTGAAGGAAAACTGGAATGCTTATATTAAAGCTGTATTTGCACAGCAAAATGCAGATTCCATTTATTTTAGTTTGAGGCAGAGGGTATTGATGGAGATTGAACAAGGTCAAGAATCTTCTTCAATAAACTCTGGACCCTGCTTCAATCTCTGATTTTTATGTCTTTGCATATATAACGCCATCTACATTGATGTATTTTTCCTCATTTGAATCAAACAGCCTTATTTTTTAATTCATCTCTTAACTATCTTGCATATATTACTCCTTTTTTAGACAGTAAAAAAAATCAACATTATTTATCAAATAGCATTAATTATTAATGCCTCTAGGCAATGCAGTATAGAGAACAAGGCTTTCTTTTTTAAAAATAGTAAAAATGACATTTAAAAAACTTTTCTTAACTGAAGTTTTATGGTCTTTCTTTGATTTATACCCCCATGTAGGTAAATTTAATTTAAAGGTTAGGCATGGTAAAAATGGAAAATATTTGCTAATATGTAGCATCTTGACCGTGAAGATGAAGTTTAATCGAATACATGTTCATGTTTGTATTAATGGAAGCACATGGAAATGTAAATATAGAAAACAATATAAATATTATCTTGCTTAGGTTGACAATAGTATTGTAAAGAGATTTCTTGTCAAGTTTGTTGTTATTATTGAGGATATGAAAGGCTGGGATCTAGATAGGTAATTCTCATGTGAAATTTTCTAAGGTTTCAAAATATCTTCTAAATACTCCTCCAATTGTAAACATATTAAAATTAATAAGATTCCTTTTTTAAATGTAAATAACATATGGGAATATGGAGTCATTTTGCTATTCACACATTATGTAATAATTCTCTTCATGAAAGGTCTTTGGGTTGTAAGCTTATTTAGCAGCCTCAAGTAATATAAGATTTATTATAGGGTTATCCACAAAGAGAAATTCAGAAAATGAACAACTGGGACACACAAAAGAAGATCCTAGTATAGGCAAATGGATATATATTTTTTCTACTCTCCATTATTACTTATCATTTGTCTTACGTAGTACTTTCTGTTTTTCTCGGTACCTCTTATGTTTATCTATCAGAATTGCTGCTTCCTAATCTTATTCATATTCAGAGTTTCCTGAATTTTGGGCCTAATCACCATGATCTTTCTCACATCCTTTTAGTTTCAACAATTTCTAATTGTGCCATTCTCTTGTTATCTTCTCAGACAAAAATCAATCCATATAGTTTATCGTTTCTCTCCAGACCACTCAGGCCACTGTCAGGGCTGTAGATTGATGGCTCTTGGGTTAGATATCTATCCATGACCCAATCAGTTGTGGTCAGAAACAAGTGTCCCAGAATGAGAGAAAATTGCCTATATAAACTAGGTTTTACAGCAGTTTTGGTTGGAGGAGTGGTGGTTGGAGGAATGTGCTAGTTGAGGTGGTTAAATAACAGTGTGATTCCTTAACAAAGACAAAATTTTCCCTTAGCCCCATCCCATTACAAATTTAGCCATGGAAGAAAGAGAGGTGGATTTCTGCTTTTAAAACTTCAGTATCATATATTTTAGTCAAGAGGAATATCTCTAATTTTACAAATGAGGAAAGTGAGGACCAGAGTGGTTAAAGTGACATGTGCCCTGTTACATAATAAGTTACTGGCAATCTGTAACTAATACCTGGGAGTTCTGTTTCTCATAGCACACTAAGCTATTTTTAACTCTTTATTCACTTGAGACTGAAGATAAACAGAAAAACAACAACAATAACACTATTTTTTGCCTGTGAATGAGCAGTCCTTGCACTGAGCCTATTTAGCATAATTCTGCAGACTGGGGCTGACCACAGTGTTGGAGAAAGCATTCATGGGGAGGCTTGAAGCTTCTGAACAGCTTGTAACCATTTTGGTTTTCAAGGTACTGACACCCACGAAACAGATTTCTTGCTGAAGGCTTTGTTTTCTTTCTAGATACAGAATATGAAAACAAAGAGAAAATTTGGCTGCAGCCAAATACTAGCCACTTTGTTTACCTAAGACATTCTGCATAACCTAGATTCTATTTTTGAGTTATAGTCATACCAAAGACACCACTACTTAGAAAGTTTCTCACATATTTCAAAGAGTGAAAACCTACATAGAGATGGTAAGAACTTTTTTTCTGAAATCAAAATCTTTAATTTTTTAAAAGTAATTAAATACAGTGCTGAGAACAGCTTGATCAAAGCTATTGATGGTGCATTGATAAAAGTGAGAAGCCGTGAAAAAGCCAGAGTATCGCCTGTGTTTCCTACACTTCACATACCACCCAAAAGACTATACACTAAAATAAGTGTATTTGATATATTTGTCTTTCAGGTAACTCCTGAG
Organism: Prionailurus viverrinus; assembly: GCF_022837055.1. NCBI lineage: Eukaryota > Metazoa > Chordata > Mammalia > Carnivora > Felidae > Prionailurus > Prionailurus viverrinus. The sequence goes on along the minus strand of NC_062562.1, from coordinate 84,409,894 downwards.
ACATAAGAAGGGTAGGATTTTTTAAAGATCTACCTAACAGGAAAAAGGAATATGTTAGAAAAATATTTAATGGAAGAAATGAAAGAGGGAAGGGAAAGGGAAGGGCAAAGAGAAGAAGAAAGGAAAAAAAGGTAGGCAAAATTTTGGTTCAGAAAGTTTCAAGAAATAGGTAATAGCAATGTTGGCCAAGTATAACTTGGACACTATGTGGTTTAATAGAATTCATTCCATCTTTTACATATATGAACTTTCTCCAAAGCAATTTTAAATGAAACAAATGTATACAAGATCTATACATCATTTAGTACTTTACAGCATACTTCCTGTTCAAATGCATGATATTATATAGTTATGTTTTTGATTCTCTGAGAATGAGGAAAAGAAATGCAAGAGGAGAAAGTGTAGTAACATTTCAGAAGAAAATAGTAGCTACTTAGCTCAGTTATGTTTATATTGACCACCATTTATTATATCATGTCAAAATATCATGGGTTAGACATTTTCCATGGAAAAAAAATGGAAGAAAAATCATGTCATGAGTTATGTACCAGTTCCCTATGGCAAGGCCCATTTTGTCATGAGTATGATGCTAGTTAAACATTACAAAGGTTCTATAATTATGCCTCTTGTTTTAGAAGTGGGACAGATGCTCTGTAGCCAGAGAATCCAAATTATAACTTTAATCAACTTAGGAATTCTGAATGTGAGATCCTAAGAAATCTCCCCCCCCACACACAAAAAACTAGCTAGCCTCCTACTAGACAGTATTGCATCTATAAGGTAAGTTAAGACCATGACCCAATTATTCAAGAAATTAATAAAAAAAAAAAGGATCTCTCATCTCTGGACTACTGGCTGATTTTATTCATAGCATCATTTTCCCTAGCATTTGTGTTGTGTGTTGTGTGTGTGTGTGTGTGTGTGTGTGTGTGTGCCCGCGCGCGCGTGTGTGCGCGTGTGTGCATCTTTAGAAAAGGAGCCAAGCTGTAAACCAGATGAGTTAATGGTTCACTATTGATAATGGATGATGTTTTCCATGCAACAAAAGAACATTCATCTAAATGTTAATAAAAAATAACCTACTTGTATTGAGAATAACACTTTCAAACATACTTAAGTTTGCCCTATATATAAGATACTAAGAAAATAAAATTCTTTACTATTTTTCTTATTAACAAATGTGAAACAAATTTAAAAGACTGGTAGTTGGGTTCACTCTATAAATAATGGCAAAATAATTTATTGTACATTGTAGTTACATTCTTGCCAATATTTAAACATACTTCATAATATTTTTGTAAATGAATGAATCAATAGCATAGGCATTCACTCACATTCAACTCAATTGTATTCCCTTTCCAAATCTAACTACATTATATCTGTCCTTACTTAGTTGTTAACATTTGTTCTTCTCATTTTTCTCTTATACTTTCCCCTTCTTCTCCTCCTCCTCCTTCAAGTTTGTTTTAAATTCTGGCTTTGCACATATAATTATCCTATTGCAAACACTTATCAATGACTCATTATTATTCTGTTAGTAAATCCACACAATTTTAGCAGGATTAAGACAAAAAGACAAAAGTAATGTCATGATGAAATGATATTGTTAATAAATCAATTTTCTTAATTGTCTTGGTTGATATAGGCTACAATCAAATTCCAACTTTTGGAAGCATTTTTGAATCAGAAAGTGAATTTTACTGATGTGTGAACAACCTATTTATAGATAATTTTAGAATGCATCAAGTGTTCATGATGCAAATGTAGAACATCTCAGTCATTTATAATTACTTATCAGTGTTTTTAAAAATTTCAAAGCTTAATTGGAAACAACACAAAATTCTGTATTTTCATTGTCTCAGATTGCGGAAATGAACAAGATGGTGTTGTGATTAAGAGTAAAGAATTCTACATAAGCCTTAAATAGACTTTTTGGGGTTTTTTTTCTGTAAATTATCAAACTCTCTTTTTCAAATGGACCATGGCGTTTGCCCTTTTACATTTATGATAGATGCTATACAATTAAAATTATCATGACAACCAAAATGTGAATGCAAGAGGACTACCAAAAGTAATTGCAATAAAATAAGCCTGGCATTTGTCAAGTGCAAGAATGGAAAGTATTTGATCTCAGTATCTGATCTTTTTTTTAAACCTTTACTTAACATGTAAACTTGTTTTACTATTAAACAGATTTCTTTTTTTTTTTTATTCAAGGTCCATGCAATTATATTATTCTGGATACAGTTTTGTTTTCATTTCTCTGTGAAAATAAGTTAGGATGACTTTATAAAAATGAATTGCAGCAAATATTACTTGTTATACTTAATCTACTTCATATTATTCACCTTAATTCATAATTGTTGATACCTTTAAAAGTCAATGTTTTCTTGGACTACCAAATGAGATAATTAGGTGCATGAGTATTATTTGCTTTCATTCTATATGTTTTTGGGGACTCTTATAAATAGGCATTCTTAAATATCCTTCTGTATTTATGAGTGCCTATTTATTATGATTTTTATGATTATTATTATTTTGTTTAGTTCTTTTATCTTATGTAGTATAGGGGGATTTTGCATTTCAGCTTTATTTACTCTAAGTAAGTGTTAGCATTTTATGCCTTTCTCTTTAATGTCTAAAAGTTATTCATATTGCCAATTAGAATTTAAAGTAAAATAATTGAATGACCCCAGATTTTTCCCTTTCTCTCACTTTTTAATAACAACAATAATTATGTTTCACAAGCGTATGTATATTTATATTTATAGACAAAGAATCTTAGAGCCTAATGTCATAAAAGTTTTGATCATTTAGTTTCTCTGGTCAGATTTGCTGATTAATAGACTTTCTAGTCTGTATTTAATAAAGTTATGGAACATACCATAAGTGAGTACAAAAGAAATATGAAGGATGCTTTGGAAGTCAGCAATAGAGAAAGTCAGTGTGGAAAATTCTCTGAGCTTAGAGTAACGCCTTAGGGTTGTAATACCAGCTCTGTTACTACTTACTAACTAGTGGTCAATCTGATCCAGTTCTAAAGCTAGTTTGAATAATCAGTCTAATCCTACATATTTTCATAATTGCTGTGATACTAATTTTAAATAAATTCTTAAAATCTATTTTGTTCAATCAAAAAGCTATGCAACTATGAAGTTATATTATTACTATAATCAATACTATTAAACAGCATAAAAAAGCTAGGAAAACTAGAAATAAGAATAGCAAAATATGTCCAATAAAGTAAACTGCCAGAGAGAACACCCAGGAAAAAAAAGAGTCACTTGTTAATGAAGACTAAGAGGTATCTTTGTCATTATTTGAATACAAACCAATATAATGAAGAATATGGGTCATTATTAGCATAAGTATAGCTGTTAAGATAAGAATACTTTTTTTCTTGGGATGCCTGGGTGGCTTAGTTGGTTAGGTGTCTGATTTTCGCTAGGGTCATGATCCCACAGTTCGTGGGTTTGAGCCCCGCATCGCATCGGGCTCAGTGCTGACAGCTCCCAGCCTGATGTCTGCTTCAAGTTCTGTGTCTCCCCCTCTCTCTGCCCCTCCTCCACTCACCCTCTGTCTCTCTCCCTCTCTCCTTCAAAAAAAAATAAACATTAAAAAAAAGAATACCTTTTTTCTCTTGTCAAACAAATAATAGTTCTGGTAAGCTAATCTTAAAAAAATAAAATGTTATGGGAATTTTGATCCATAGACAGGAAAAACTTTCTATGACCAAAGTAAAAGCAAATTTCTGAAAATTCCAGTGATTTCAGGAAGTTAACATGGACTTCACCTTTCCACATCTGACAATGACAATTATGATGTGTAAGCCCTCATGGCAAAGCTTAGCCATCCTTTCAAACTTTTGTGGAAAAGTACAAGATATTAGTTGCAATCTATACAATTAATTTCAAAAAGGTCTGAAAGTACAATTCACAAGGTTTTCTGTCTTTCTTATGTAGACAAATGCAGAGATTTTATGCAATGTTAAAAAAAATCTACTTAATACTCTGTTGCAATTCTTAGGTTCAACAACATTTTTCAGACCATAAGGTTTTTGATGTTCTGTTTTAGAAGCTTCTAATCGAACAAGTATATTTTTCTACCTTAGCATCTGTTTTCGAATTTCACAAAGAGAGAAGCTAAACTTCCCAGAAAAAAGACACACACACACACACACACACACGTGGGATTAATAGACAGAACTCAGAACTTTTGGGAGTATCCAACTGGGAACACCAGTGTGATATCACTAGAGGGCTGGATTAAGGCAATTTTTCCACACTAATGGGTAGCTGCCATTTCATGGGTGGAATATCTGTTATAAGCTTTGGGACCTATGGGTGGGTAGTAACACTGATTAATTTACCAATTCCTATTCTCTGCATGCTGCTAGAAACTGCATTTTTGTTTCCCATTCCAGTAAACATTTAATATTAAGAATTACAGTGTTTCATTGTCAAAATAAGGGGAAACTGGCCTTGGGCCACATTCGTAAATCTACATTCAAGTACGCCATCAATCACATCTTACCCAAATGCCAGCGTGCAGCTGTGTATTACAGATGTTCAGTAGAATCACTTGTCTTCTTTCCACCAAAACAGACCTAGGGAAGAAATTTAAAACGAAACAAAAGAAAAAATTAAAAAAAAACAAACAGAAGAAACTAATTTCATATTAAGATTCCACTTCCTTTTTCTGCCAAATAAAAATTCTAGTTGTTGACTCATATATGAATCTGTTATTTACAAACTGACTACTATTTGTATACATTTAAGCATATTTAGAGTTCTGTTTCTCTCCATATTTCCATTCCATTACTTTTTCATTTATTCTAGATATTCACATGACTAACCATGGGATAGCTGTTACTTTGAAACTACTCTACAGTACAACTACATTGCCTTTTACTTTGGCGAGTGTTTTTTGCTCGAATGGGTTAGAATATTTAGAGCACTGGTTTTAGTGTATTGGCTTGACATGAAATGACACTAAAATGATATCCCTGAGGCCTTATGTTCATTCAACCAAGTTAAATAAAGTTCTTGTTCTTAAAATGAAGAAAATGTGGCTATATATGGTATTCTATGAAGCTTACATGGAACCATTTTAACTACTTTGGCTAACACGTACATTCTTTTAACTTCATTCAATGTTTACCTATTAATTAACACATGTAAGTATTTTTTTAATGTCATCTTTAGGTTCAAGAAAGAATGGTAAATATTTTCATCTTTCTTTTAGGAATTTTAAATCAATTTAATACTTTAATCAAATATTATACTTCTGACATTAGATGAACCACATTATAGCTTACATTTGCCTAAAACTCTTACATAAATATTATTTAAAACATAGCAGAAGTGACTAAGAATAAATATATTTATAATCTTACATGCACAAATCTGAAACTGAACATGTATGATAAAATATCTATAAATAGTTGAACTTGATTATTAACAAATCACATATAGCCACACTTGGCTTTTTAAAATTTATTAATTTTTCAGATTAAAAGGAGTAAAAAATAATTAAAGTCCATGTTAATAAAAAAAACAAGATTTCATGGTGAAATATTTCACAAATATATTTGTTATTTTAACTTCCTACCATTTTTGATCACCTGTTATTTCTCCACCAGCAAAATTCATAAGATGGCCAGGGATTACATCACTTCTCACAATAGCCTGACAAATATTGCAGATATTTTAGAAGCTGGTGATATGAATTGAGAAAAAAAGACAAAGAACTATTCTTAGCAAAGTTTTCAAAGTTAATGTCTTTTGCTATGAATATTTTTTAAACTTAGATACCAGAGAATTTATTATCAAGAATACAAATATAAAAAATGCATATTCATTTGTTTAATGAGGTCGCTATTCAAAGTCTTCTACCTACTTGCGCCAACTGAAATTTAGCACATACTTTTTTTTTTTTACTATTTTGTTTTAAAATGAAGCAACACTGCTGACAAGTCCTGTGTTTAATTTTCTAATGTGTACAAAAGCCTGCTATTTAAATGGCAGATTCACCAGCCGGAAGCTGGCTCTAAACATGTCAGATATATCGGCATAAGCGGGGTTCAGGTGCCATCATATGTCCCTGCCAGCGGGTTGGAAGCCAGCTCAGAGCCCGAGTCAGAGCCAGGACTCACATCAGAGTCATCAGGCAGTGTGAGCAATCATCATAGCAGGAACAGGTTTCAGACACAGTCAGTTGATGGCCTATCACTGGCAAGCTTTAGCAGTATGTGCATGGTGGATGGTGAGAAACACAAAGCAAGTGGTCAGTGGTCAATCAACGTTGATTTCTTTGTGTTTTCTGTGCCTTTCTCATAAACTCTGACCAATCACAGAGGATGAAACATGGAATCATAAGAGTCTGTGAACTGCCTACAATTGAAAAAATGATACACCATAACAAAAATTGCTTCCAGATGAAGAAAAAAACAGAGATATTTTTATAATACCACAGCTTGCTTCTGATTTTCTGTGCACTCTGATTTTGCACTTTAAACTGATGTTATCTAAATTTCGATTCTTTTCTTGGTACCTTAAAATCCATATTATAATTTCATTCACAGTTCCTGTGTTATTTAATGTATTCTATAGATTAAAGATTTATCATTTCAGTACTATAGTTTGGCTCTTTTCATTATAGAATTTGATTTTAGACATTCTAAATATGTTTTAACCTTAAATGATGCTTCATTTAAATTTTTTATTATGTTTATTATTTTTGGAGAGAGAGAGAGAGCACGTGCAAGTTGGGGAGGGGCGGAGAGAGAGGGAGGCACAGAATCCAAAGCAGGCTCCAGGCTCTGAGCTATCAGCCCAGAGCCTGACATGAGGCTCAAACCCACAAACCATGAGATTATGGCCTGAGCCAAAGTCAGATGCTTAACCAAAGGAGCCACCCAGGCACCCCAAATGATACTTTATTTTAAATTGAGAGCATTTAAACTACATTAAAGAGTTAAAATGGAATTCCAAATCCCCAAGCCAGTTTATAATTGTACTTGTATATTGATACCTGAAGTGTCTTATGTTTATTCATATTAGATGATTATCTTTTAAAGTCTCCTTTGTAATAAGGATATACTGGAAACTCATTGTAGCAATAATGTGAGGCACTCAATTTTATAGGACAATCTCAGAAACTGAAACTGTCTTTGGATGAAAGCCTTTGTCCATGTGAGTAACTAAATTCACTTGAAAATGTTTTAAGATAAACTCACAACACCTCACATTTTGTGTTTAGGTTATGGTTTGTATTAAAGTTCAACTTTCATATGTAAACTTGTAACGATTTAGTTTTTTATCTGAACTACCTAGTGTGCAACATTTCTGGGTAGTTTTAGTGCCCTTTTCTATAGTGGTTATTAAATAGCTGTGAGCAACACATAGCAGAATAAGAGCATGTAAGTAAAGCACATTTATATCTAAAAAGAAATGAAACCTAAGCTACTTCAAACTGAGGAAACTCCAAGTGAAACATCTAAAAATAAAACTGATTAGTGAGGGGTGCCTGGGTGGCTGAGTCGGTTAGGTGATGGACTTCGGCTCAGGTCTCACAGTTCGTGGGTTCCAGCCAGGAGTCAGGCTCTGTGCTGACAGCTTGGAGCCTGGAGTCTGCTTCAGATTCTGTGCCTCCCTTTCTCTCTGCCTCTCCCCACTTGCACTCTCTCTCTCTCTCTCAAAAATAAATAAAACATTAAAAAATTTTTTAAATGATTACTGAGAGAGTGGGGCCTAATCTTATAAAACCAAGGACATCTGGAAAACTACCTATTTCACAATAAATATAAATATGTGTTCCTCAGAAAAAAACAAAATTTTACTTAAGTGTATGTTATGATTTTCTAATAAAATCCACAAAAATTAATAATACTCAATTGTTATAAAATATATCTGGGTTTATTTGAATGTTTGCTTCAAACATGATCTAAAGGAAAACTAAATACTATTTAATAAAATAAAACAAGTATCAAAATTTTCCTTTTTATAACAGGCTTCAATTCAATTTTCTTTTGTATTCTGATCACCCCCTATCACTCTGTGAATGTCACAAATAATTGGTGTTTTTTTTTATTAAAAATTTTTTTAACGCTTATTTATTATTGAGACACAGAGTGCAAACAGAGGAGGGGCAGAGAGAGAGCAAGACACAGAATCGGAAGTAGGCTCCGGGCTCTGGGCTTTCAGCACAGAGCCCGATGTGGGGCTCGAACTCACAAACCTCAAGATCATGACCTGAGCCGAAGTCGGATGCTCAACCGACTGAGCCACCCAGGTGCTCAATAATTGGTGTTTTTAATGCGAGTGAAAAAGAGATATAGACACACAAGCTGATATCAAAAAAAGAGATTCAAAATGAAACCATAACAAACATATGAGGCAAGAAAGAAAAAACGCATACATGTATGCATGCATCTTTTTCCAGGTACTCTAAGAATTTTTCAATGTTTTTACCTCTTTTAATCCTCAAAACAGTCTAACACAATAAACATTATTTCCCCACTTCACAGGTGAATTGAGACTTTGATAATAAATAATCTGAGGTCAGAATGTCAGTGACAGATAAATACTGCAATTTAATTCTAAACTCAGTTGCCTTCAAAGACTGTTTTTTCCCCTTTATACCTCAAATGTTTTTGTAACAGCAAGTTTTTGCATATCAAGCTTAATCAATCAACGGTATTTATTGATGCCCCTAGTTTTCCATATACTGACTGCATCACTCCCTTTTAATAGTCCAAGCTGCTGTACTCGCGATTCCTGACCAGGCTGTGCACAGTAACAGACTGAAATGGGAAAAGAGAGCTGTGTCCGGCAAAGTGCTCACTCAACTAAGATTAATGGCCTACTGCACCAATTCTAACATGCCAATCAGAAGCTGATGATTGCAACTAAACTCTTTTGGCCCTTGACACACCTTTAAGATTCCCTGGCCAAATTATAAGGAAGACCAGCAATGGTCCCTCTCTTTTTCTCACAAATTATAGCTGCTCTATAGTAAATGCTCAGATTTCCATTATCTGTAGAGTTCCAGTTGATGAGCATAACAATTCTCTACTATGAAAATGTGAGAACCACTGATCATGAAACAACACATTATTTAACTTATTTCACTTGCTCAACTCCTTTTTATACTTCCTAAGTATCCATAATGACGCTAAAATTTTGCCTGTGGACCTAGATCCTAGATCACAATCGCGTGGGATACATATTAAATTGTAGAATCCTTGAATGTCTCCAGAACTAATGTATTACGATCTCTAGGTGTGGTGCCTAGGAATCTGCTTTCCTTAAATATACTTCTTTGAGGATTTTTTACATACATTAATATTACATGCACTGTAAGTTTATTTGCATATTAGTATTTCAGACAAATCAACAAAATTACAGACAAACCAACCACACCGCCAATATACTACAGGATCTAAAATTAAGTTGGGAGACAATGACAGAGATCAAAGATGAGGGGCAACAGTAGTTGACTTTAGGTAGCTAAGACACCTTTGGTGAAGGGATTTCCAGGAAGACAGTAGCACAAAGCACTCAATGTAAACATTTTCAGGAAAACTAAGTAGTAAGAGTTTAGTGGATAGTTTTATGTATGTTCTGAGTTTTCAGATTTTTCTTATTTTTGTAAATATTATATACAAATATCATTCTAAATATATAAAAATTCATATAGCTATAATATATTTAGACATCATAAGACAGTAAAACAAGTATCTAAACTGGCCTATTTTGTAATGGTCTGTGCAATCAGATAAAAACTTCAAATAACTAACTGTTTATGAAAATGATATAATTTGGTCAAAATTCTTACTGGCTGTACTAGGAAGTCTTCTCAAATTAGAACAAATTTATCTCTCTTCTTCAACATCAGTTACTTGCAAATTGATGTGAGTTGAGCAATTTTAACTAAACTGTGAGATTCTAAGGTGATGCCACTGTAATTTAAACCTCAATTAGTACTTCAAAACAAAATTGTGAAATCACTCATTTAATTATCAGCATTTGCTTGCAGTCTCTAATAGAGGGATTACAAAAGACTTATTAAAGAAGAATGGTATCAATTTTAACTAGCATTGTGAGCCAGGACAGTCTGCAATATAGAAAAATCCCATTTTGCTTTTCTTTATTTCTCTCTAATCTGCTACCTATAAAAATGCCTATTTCAGTAGTTTTTGTTTTTATATTTACTGTAGTTAATGAGCCCATTGCATTCTCTGTAAAACATCTGAAAATGTTGGTTGAGAAAATAAAACTGCAGTACTTAAAACCAACCAAAGAATATCTTTTTCCTCAGGCATATGGTTATATTATCTTTATTATTACCAGAATATCAAAATTCTCTGTGTCACAAGAAGTAATTCTGCTTTACTTTTATTTCATTTAGTAATCAAAACTCTCAAGATTATGCTGTTTGCTTTTTTACTTTCACATTTTTTTTTAATTTCAGGTAAACAGAGGTGACTTCCTTAAATGATTTATTTAATAGACATTATTAATCTCATAGGATGTGCAATTTTTTTAAACAAAATCTAATTAAATGCATTTCCTGGAGAAGCTACTACCCCATTGGTCTTTTGTCAGTATCTGCACAGACATCTTACTGGGCTTCATTTATTGATGCCTAAATCTTTAACTTGAGTTAAATCTCTGACTTAACAAAGATAAATACTAATTCAGAATCCATCAGAATATAAAAATAATTTAAACTCTTCATTTATTGTGCATTACTTAATTAAGAACCATTGTGTTACCCATAGAGTTTTTATCAGAAGAAAACATTGTATGATTTTGAAATTTCTGCTACAAACATAAATGAACTCACAAAGTGTGTGTTTTAAGTATATTATACAGATTTTCACTAATTAGACAAGTTCCATTCTATGTGAATTTTCTTCACCTTTGAAGAAAATATTGGATTTTTCTCTAAATGATATTATATTTGTTCATAAATGCCACTTAGATTAGCCGATCAAGGAATTAAAATTCATACATGCATAATAAAATCTGTTCAACCTAAGTGATTTTATACATACTGATATTGTTTATGTGATCCCAGGTTTGAGAAAATTTGAGAGCTACCAAGAAGCTATAGAAGACTAGTAAAAATTGGCGAAGGGTTAGGAAAGGAAACCAGAAATTCAAATCTCCAACATTTTAGCAAATCACTCCCCACTCTGGATCAAACAAGTGAAGCGTGGTGATTAGGCATTTGGGAATTGAATGTCTCATCCACCAGATGTCAGTATGACAAATCAAAATGATGGAGCCAGAAAGGCTAAGAGGAATTAGAAATGGAAACAGAGCCCTCAGCAAACTGGACTGAATTCCTCAGCTAGTCCTAACTTAACAAGGAACTTGGATTTGCACTGAAAGCCAGCAGTCTTTCATGGCTATGAAGAGTCCATGGTAAATAATGTCTGAAGCCTAATTTCCCATTGTGTATTCCAAAGGCTAAAGTTACATAGAAAGTTTTTAACAGACCTAACAAGTGCAGAACAAACTTTCATTGGAACCTCTAGTGGCTTAGGATCAGCTCTGAGACACAATAGCTATAGGGATTGACAGGTGCTGTCATTTCACCATGACATAACAGCATTTAAAGGGTGATGTTTTTCTGGAACAGAGGTTCACTTTCTTAAAATGCATAGCAAACACAGTATTCATTCACTTTGCTGTCTCATTCAAATCTTAGGGAATAACCCAATCCCAGTTACATTATAATGTTTGCCAGAAAATTGCTTTTCTTTATTAATTTTGTTCAATGTTCAGAACTTCACCAGAATTTATTAAGTACTTGCTAGGTTCTTGCCCCTAAACTGGTATATCTCTTTCTCTCTGCCTGTATCTGCATTTCCCTCTGTAATTGATTGATTCATCAAATGATGAATAGGTAAATAAAATGTAGTTTATAGATAGCTGTATGGATAGAAAAGCTTGCTTTTTTTAAACAAGTCCAGTATTTGGAATTGTTTAGGATATAAATTTATATCTTATTATGTCGGCTGATTCTCCCCGATGAAGGCTTAATTCTTTATATTTTTGTAATCTTTGGTTGAACCTTATTGTTGATTTTAGTTTGGGGGAATCTTATGAGTGGAAGAACCTGGGATTCACTGCTTGAACCTGGAATCTTCAAAGTGACAAAGTTTTTCCAGGTTAGTGGTGTCCCCACAATTCCTCTCTAAGGAAAAGCATCTCCAATAAATTATCTGACTCTGTCTCCATCTCCATCCATCTCTAGAACATAGAATAGCTACATATAAAATAATGCAGATAGGGGTTGGCAAACTTTAGCCTATATACCAGCCAGATATTTGTTTAAATAAAATTTTAGTGGAACACAGCTACTCTAATTTGTTTATGTATTTCATTACAACATAAGTTGAATAGTTGCAACAGAGACTGTACAGCCCACATCCTTCAAATATCTACTATCTGGTCCTTTAAGAAGAATTTGTTAAACACTGAAATAAAGAATAGAAACAACACACTAAGCCAGCAGCAAAAGGCTATCAGGAATGTTCATGAAGGATATTAAAAATAAACAAATAAAACCACTAAAATCAAGAAAATAATAATTTTAAACTTAAAATTATCTTGGGTGGATAAACACACACATACACACACACACACACACACACACACACACACACACACTAAACACCCTGGAGAGACACGGACAATAGAAAATTGGAAGACAGACACAACACAGGTAAACAAAAAGAAAAAAATATGAATGAAATTTGAAAGATATGAAAGATAAATAACATGTGTGAAGTTTAATGGAGAGAATAATGGAAATGGAAGGAAGAAGATATTTAAAAGCCAATGGCTTGGAAAAAGAATTAGTGCCAGGGATGCTTGGGTGGTTCAAATGACTAAGTGTCCCACTCTCGATTTTGGCTCAGGTTATAATCTCACACTTTGTGATTTTGAGCTCCGCATTGGGCTCTGTGATAACAGTGAGGAGCCTGCTTGGAATTCTCTCTCTCCCCCTCTCTCTCTGTCCCTCCCTTGCTCACACACTCTCTCTCTCTGTCTCTTTCTCAAAATAAATAAAAAAATAAAAAAAAAATGGTGCCAGACCTGAACCTAGAGAAATAAGATGCTAATAAACACAGTAAAAATTGCATGTTTATTTTATTTATTTTTAAATGTTTGTTTATTTATTTATTTATGAAGTGCGGAGGGGCAGAGTCTCCCTCTCTGGGAGGAAGAGAAATACAAGTAGACTCCACGTCATCAGCTCAGAGCCCAACATGGGGCTCGAACTCAGAAACTGTGAGATCATGACCTGAGCCAAAAATCTGGAGTCATATGCTTAACTCACTGAGCCACCCAGGCGGCCCCCAAAAGTTGCACATTTAGTCATGTGATATGGTGGCTGCAGTGCACTAAAACTAAAGAAAAATGAATAAATAAATAAATGAATGAATAACAAGTGATAAAAGACTAATTATTGCAAAGTAAAAAAAAAGAAAAAAGAAGAAAAAATTAGACCAAGGAAAGACTTCTCAAAGCAACAAATGGAACCAAAAGATCAGAATAATATCTCTAGAATATTAAAAAGAAATATTCATCAATCAAAACTTTTTACCCAATATAATCAGTCTTTCAAGAGTGAATAAACTTTAAAATAAAAAGTATTCCAAGGAATAGATAGGTTCACTGTAAGTGCTCATTAGGAAAAATATTAGGTATACATTAATAAACTAATCTCAAATATATTAATAAGTAAGATTAATGAAACAATAGCAGAATTTTGAAAAATCATCATAGTGAGATGTTTCAACATACCTCTTTTAATTATTGATAAGTTAGTTAGTAAAAAATTAGTAAAGACAGAAAAGATGAACTACACAGTTAACAAGCATGCTTCATGGTATAAGATTCTGCCCCCAAATACAAGTTGTTCTCAAGCATGTATACAACATCAAAGCCTTTGTATTATACAGATAATCTAAAAGCACAAAAATAAAAAAGTGCAAAATGTTAGTTTTTTCACATGATATTATTGTCTACATAGAATGCTCAATCAAATAAATGGACAAATTATTAGAAATAAAAACAGAATCTTCCAAAGTGAAAGGCAGTAAGACCATATTAAAATACCAATTGCATAAAAATGAATCAACTTCATAGTTTGTGAACTTCATCAGTTTAACCTCTCTGGGCTTCTAGTTCCTTATTGATGGAAATACAAAAATTAATCATAACTATTTATTAGGGGTGTTAGAACATCAAATGAGCTAATATGCATAAAACTCCTAGAATAGCTTCGGGCATATTATAATTTCTAAATAGGTATTAGATAAATAATGTAGTATTTATAATATTTTAGATTAAAATAAATATTTAAGCTATTGTGCACATTTCATTATCCTCCAATTTAATTAAGAACCAGAGTTTCTAACATATTTATAAGGGTTTTTTTTTTTTACAGGTTGATTTCAGTGAAGGCCACCCTTATAATAAGCATCCTCATTTGAGTATTTTTTCACAAATACTGATAGTATCAATAAGATAAAAGTCAGTTTATGTAGTTTGCAAACTTTCTGAGACAAAATAGTACATAATATGATGCTGGGAATAAAATATCTTTTCAGTAAAATTTTAAGGTCTTCTGAATGTTCCTAAAATATTTTCTGTTTGGGAAAACCCAAAAGACCTTGCTGAGGATTTTGTAACAATTATAGAAAACTGGACAAAATTTGCTTTCTCCCCAAACCTATAATTGTGCTCTGGCCACTAAGATAATCTTATAGCAAATCTCCTTTTTTTTTTTTAATTTTTTTTTCAACGTTTATTTATTTTGGGGACAGAGAGAGACAGAGCATGAACGGGGGAGGGGCAGAGAGAGAGGGAGACACAGAATCAGAAACAGGCTCCAGGCTCTGAGCCATCAGCCCAGAGCCCGACGCGGGGCTCAAACTCACAGACCGCGAGATCGTGACCTGGCTGAAGTCGGACGCCTAACCGACTGCGCCACCCAGGCGCCCCGCAAATCTCCTTTTAATGTTAAATATATTTTCCCATAAATATGAAAAAAATTGTAAAATATTTTGTATTCATTCTCAATATTCATAAAGAGGATGGTGAACTAGACAAAATCAAGATACCAGGAAATAAAAAAGAGTGCAACCTATGGTAAAAAAAAAAAATACATACTTTCAGAAGAAAAACATGATCAGAAAATTAATGAATTCAATATTATGAAGTAAAAAGAGCACTGGAGACTTGGTAAAAAGTAATGTATTGAGTAGAAGATAATACATTTCCTAAGAAATCAGAAGAAAAGGATTAATAGAAAACTAAGATGAATAAGATTTGGTGAACCAATTAACTTACAATAATTACAACTCAAAAGGAAGCAAACAGAGCAAATGGAGAAGAGCCAATAGTGGAAGAAACAAAGGGATATTTATGAAACTCAAGGATGGGCATATTGATATAAGGAAAATAAAATATAGCAATATTAAGACATAGCTTAGTGTCTAAGACTAACGCGATTTTTTTAATTTTAAGAAAAAAGTAACTTGCAAAAAAGATTTCAGATTATCAATTTCATCTGTAAAACATTTAAAATAAGGCTAATCTAAAATTTTCATTCACCACTACATTCCAGAGGATAATGATCAATCTACACAGAGGTTTCTTGACAAGTGATTTGAATCAGCCTGGGTATCATTACTGTGCCAAAGGAAAAGAGACATACCTTTAGCTACATAAGAGCTTCAAAATGAATACTAGATGACAATGAAGCCAATGAATATTAATTATATCAACAGTATATCAATATTGATTATACCAATATTTTAAGTTTTTTTTATTATCTACTTCATTAATTTCTGCTTTATGTTTTTTAGGGAAAGACATCTGATTTCTTTGAGTATAATATCTTACTTTTCTATATACTTTGAATTGTTAAGTTGCTCATTTATATTTAATATTTTAAAGTATGTATATAATATGTTTTTTTACATGTACTATTCACATATTGATGTATAATTGATGAATGTTTGCCCAAAAAATAGATGAAACCTTAGCAAGAATGTCTCATAGAACAGAAAGACAAAAATAATTAACTCAGCATTTAGTACAAGGAAGTAGAAAACAAACAAAATAATCATAGAGAAATAGAAACAATGAAGGTAACTACAGAAATTTAAAACCATAAACTATAAAACTAATAAAAACTGAAAGACATTTCTGTAGTAAACAGAATTCAGTAAGAAAACAAATTAGGTGGGATAAATCAAGCTAACAAAAAAATAAAGAAATACAAATACAGAAAAGTAGATATTATATATACTAATCAATAGATAAATTATCTTAACAAAAACTAGAGAACACTGTGTGAAGTCATACTTACTTCAAAAAACCAATTATATGAAAGAACTTTTAGGAAAATAAATGATTCTTATATAATTATATATATATATATATATATATATATATGACAAAGATA
The DNA here is from genome assembly GCF_022837055.1 of Prionailurus viverrinus. NCBI lineage: Eukaryota > Metazoa > Chordata > Mammalia > Carnivora > Felidae > Prionailurus > Prionailurus viverrinus. Next base: position 84,393,400 of record NC_062562.1, on the reverse strand, counting down.
ATAATCAAGGAAGAAAATAAAATGTTTTAAAACACATTTTAAAATATACTCTTAGAGTATTCACCTTACAATGTTTTAAAGATATCAAAGGAAAAAAAAAACACATCCCAAATAAAACAAAAATTTTCTGTTATGTAAAAGAGGGAAAGTAAACTAATTCATTCCACAATGTTATGAAATCTATAATAACACTGTAATCAAGATGTATTTACTAGTATCAAATGTGTGACCTGACATAAACAAGTAGAAATCTGGCAAAATACAGAAAACAACAGTTTTTAGATATTGAAAAAAAAAGTGATGCAGGACTCTGACTATGAGAGAAGAAACTAGTAAGATAATGTTGACAATTGCCTTAAATGTCTGAGAAAAGTTTTAGACAGTACAATGACATGTGGGTTGAGAGCAACTCAAATAGAGCACAGCCTCCTAGCTGAGTTGTTGAATCAAAGATCATAGTTCAAGAAGGCTATCACAGAATTTTTGGTGCAGAGTACCAGGTCAGAGCTCAGGGAGTCTACAGCAGACAGAATTTTGAATGCAAACTGCTACATCAGAATTCAGGGAAACTAAAGCAAAGAGAATGTTTGGTGCAGAATATCAGAAAAGGAGCCATAAGAAGAAAGAGCTCCTGAAATCTGCATAGGATTCCCCTTGAGTGAACAATAAGGAGTACATGTGTAGTGATTCTTCTTTATGCTGAGTAAAGAATTGCTAGGAGGCTATAAACCAAATGATTCCCAGACCAAACATAGGGCTAAGGGACCTTTCAGTTTTGACTCACAGAATAAAGAGACCACATTGGACATCATGGACGTTCAGTAGAGTCCACAGAAGGTCTAATAGAGCTAACCTAATTTAGAGCTAAATTAAAAGCTACTCTAAATCCACCCTGAACAGTAATGGAAAAGAATTGAGACTTCTGCCTACAGTTAGCCATGTGTGTGAGACACCTTGGAAATGGGTCTTCTGTCTCCAAACAAACTTTAAATGACTGCAATCCTGGCCAATATTTGTTGGGAATTCCATGAGAGACAATGAGTCGGATTCCTGATCCACAAAAATAGAGATATAAGAAAAATTTATTGTTGTTTTAGTTACAGAAATTTGGGCTAAACTTCAAAAATACAATAGATAATTAAAACACCAAGATAAATCCAGCTATCTTCACTGTTGAGTGCCCAATCTGCAACACCAAAAGCCAATGCTAAATCCCAATTTGTATCATCCCGTGAGTGGACTAACCATCTACCTTGGGGATGGTTGGACCCCTCTCATGGATAGAAGGTAATTCTTTGTCCTCTTAAGAAATACAAAATCTAGGGGCGCCTTGGTGGCTAAGTGGGTTAAGCATACAACTTCGCTTCAGGTTATGATCTCACAGTTCATGAGTTCAAGTCCCACATTGGGCTTTGCACTGGCAGTGAGAAGCCTGCCTGGGATTGTCTCTTCTTCTCTCTCTGCCCCTTCCTCCTCCCAAAATAAATAAAGAAACTTAAAAAAAAAAGAAATACAAAATCTAAGTATAGGTTTATTTTTCCTGCCTGAAGGACATGTGTAAATACTACCATTAGTCAACCCATAAAATACTTACTCCATCACCGAGGCATCCCCACAATATGCTCTTTCACCTACCTATACAGTTCATGACAAAAAGAGTGGTATTGACCTCACACATAAAGAGACTGGTCTTTTATCATTACTCATAGAGAAGTAGCCATTCTGATAAAACGGTAAAAATCATCTGCTGAAGTCTCCTGTATGTTCCCAGCTGGGAAATGACACACTATGAGGTTGGGGTGCAAATTTACAGGATGTGATATATACTTTAAATCCACAACCAATGTATATTGACACTCCCCTATATAAGTAGGGTACAGAAGTCAGGACCGAGATGGGTGTGAACTTACAATTATACAGGTTCCCCTCACTATCTGAAAGTAAAGTGGAACTACGAAACATTTTATAAGCCAACAAAGCGTAAAGCCAAGAAGCAATTACCATTAATTTATTAATGAAAGGGTGCCACTCTCCCTGCTTGGAATGTGTACTACCTCTATAACAGCTCACTGCAAAACTAACGTTGAAGGCCATTTTCACTTTTTGCCTTTTTTCATGAAAGTGAAATCTTTGGATTTCTTTCACTAGCGAAAGCAGGTACTTGCTAATGTAAGTCTTTCATAAAAACAAAGTGGCACTAACACAAATTTTTGAAAAGTGAAGATACCTGTACAGAATACCTGTATTTAATAAGTCACTGAAGAAAAAAAAAACTTGTTTCACTCTCCCACAACCTTGGAATGATGGATTTAGAAGTTATAGTGGACAAGAGAGGAATGTTTCCAAAGTAGACACAATCAAGTTTCTAATGAATTGGAAACTGAGCCTGCCCCATGTCCAGTTTGCTCTCATCATGTCTACAAAACAAGTTCGAGAAGGGGTGTTGTTGAACTAGGAGTTGATGACTGATCATGACTACCAGGGACATCTCTCATTCATTTTTGCAATAGACCTGGGCCATGGAAAACCAACGCAGACTGTCCTCCCAAGATTCACATCTGTGGGAATGAAGATTTGGGTCATCCCACAACAAACAAACAAAACAAAACAAAAAAAATCTTGTTTAACACACTAGGGGGGAAACTTGCTGGCAGAGAAAAAGGAAACATGGAAGGTATACTGTTGACCTGAAATTCAAAACATTTCTTATTCCACCCTTTTTTGTGAACCTTTTCAAATCTTATGGGAATTTGTGAGCAGAGAAAGATATGGGGAATGCAGTAGCTATGTTTTATGTTACTCAGTGCTTCTTTTCTTACACTTCCCAACCTATGTGCAGAATACCTTCATGGAGAATATGAAAACTAGTATTTTAAATTTCATGTGAGATTATGTCCAGACTTATTCTGACACTTCATAATCATATGGAGGATGATGAGATTTTGTGCATTTGCTATGTTAGGGAAGTGCAATTCTTATACAGGCAAAGGACAAGAGTGCATATTGAGGGGCAAAATGGCTGTTCTATAGTCTGCATTTTGTTCTACTTTCTGTACCAAGAGGCCCACATATATGGAATTTGCTTTCAGTTGTTTTTGGCCAATGGGAAACTTCATGGAATATCTAAGGGAAAGAATAAAGTGAGATGACAATATTTCTTCCCCTGGTGCCTGCCTTTCAAGGTCACCTTGAACTGGCCATCATTGTGACCAAATGTCACTACTCTCTTTAAAATGGCCAACTCTACACAATTTTCTCCAAGTTCTACTATCAGCTTCTTTTCTTATCCTATCTGGACTAGGAGCTTTAGCTGTTGCTTCCATGTTACTGCTGATTCTTCCAAAATTTCATATTTGTAATTATTTCTTTTAAATAAGCCTATTTTAATCCTATTTGCCATCTTATTGGGATTCTAACTCATGTGTACACTAGGTTAGCTCTTAATAGCTAGAAATATTCAAGTTAAAGATAAGTCTACCTGGAGTGTGAAATTAATAAAAGGCATGGGCCATGTATAAGTTTGTAACTTATACAACACCAAATATCTACTAGATCTTCAAATATTTTTCCTGATAAATAGAGTTGTGTTTCATTTTGTTTTCTTTTGTTTTGTTTTTTAATATGAAATTTATTGTCAAACTGGTTTCCATACAACACCCAGTGCTCATCCCAACAGGTGCCCTCCTCAATACCCATCACCCACCCACCCCTCCCTCCCATCCCCCATAAACCCTCAGTTTCTTCTCTCCTTTTAGGAGTCTCTTATGTTTTGGCTCCCTCCCTCTCTAACCATTTTTTTTCCTTCCCCCTCCCATGGTCTTCTGTTAAGTTTCTCAGGATCCCCATAAGAATGAAAACATATGGAATCTATTCATCTGTATGACTTATTTCACTTAGCATCACACTCTCCAGTTCCATCCACGTTGCTATGGCCCTACAAAGGGCCATATTTCATTCTTTCTCATTGCCACGTAGTACTCCATTGTGTATATAAACCACAATTTCTTTATCCATTTATCAGTTGATGGACATTTAGGCTCTTTCCATAATTTGGCTATTGCTGAGAATGCTGCTATAAACATTGGGGTACAAGTGCCCCTACACATCAGCTCTCCTGTATCCCTTGGGTAAATTGCTAGCAGTGCTACTGCTGGGTCATAGGGTAGGTCTATTTTTAATTTTCTGAGGAACCTCCACACTGTTTTCCAGAGTGGCTGCACCAATTTGCATTCCCACCAACAGTGCGAGAGGGTTCCCGTTTCTCCACATCCTCTCTAGCATCTATAATCTCCTGATTTGTTCATTTTGGCCACTCTGACTGGAGTGAGGTGATATCTGAGTGTGGTTTTGTTTTGTATTTCCCTGATGAGGAGCAACATGGAGCATCTTTTCATGTGCCTGTTGGCCATCCAGATGTCTTCTTTAGAGAAGTGTCTATTCATGTTTTCTGCCCATTTATTCACTGGATTATTTGTTTTTTGGGTGTGGAGCTTGGTGACCTCTTTATAGATTTTGGATACTAGCCCTTTGTCTGATATGTCATTTGCAAATATCTTTTCCCATGCCGTTGGTTGCCTTTTAGTTTTGTTGGTTGCTTCCTTTGCTGTGCAGAAGCTTTTTATCTTCATGAGTTCCCAGTAGTTCATTTTTGCTTTTAATTCCCTTGCCTTTGGGGATGTGTCAAGTAAGAAATTGCTGCGGCTGAGGTCAGACAGGTTTTTCCCTGCTTTCTCCTCTAGGGTTTTGATGGTTTCCTGTCTCACATTCAGGCCCTTTATCCATTTTGAGTTTGTTTTTGTGAATGGTGTGAGAAAGTGGTCTAGTTTCAATCTTCTGCATGTTGCTGTCCAGTTCTCCCAGCACCATTTGTTAAAGAGATTGTCTTTTTTCTGTTGGATATTCTTTCCTGTTTTGTCAAAGATTAGTCGGCCATATTTTTGTGGGTCTAGTTTTGGGGTTTCTATTCTATCCCATTGGTCTATGTGTCTGTTTTTGTGCCAATACCATGCTGTCTTGATGAGTACAGCTTTGTAGTAGAGGCTAAAGTCTGGGATTGTGATGCCTCCTGCTTTGGTCTTCTTCTTCAAAATTACTTTGGCTTATTCGGAGTCTTTGGTGGTTCCACACAAATTTTAGGATTGCTAGTTCTAGCTTTGAGAAGAGTGCTGGTGCAATTTTGATTGGGATTGCATTGAATGTGTAGATAGCTTTGGGTAGTATTGACATTTTAACAACATTTATTCTTCCAATTCATGAGCACGGAATGTTTTCCCATTTCTTTATATCTTCTTCAATTTCCTTCATAAGCTTTCTATAGTTTTCAGCATACGGATCTTTTACATCTTTGGTTAGGTTTATTCCTAGGTATTTTATGCTTCTTGGTGCAATTGTGAATGGGATCAGTTTCTTTATTTGTCTTTCTGTTGCTTCATTATTACTGTATAAGAATGAAACTGATTTCTATACATTGATTTTGTATCCTGAGACTTTGCTGAATTCATGTATCAGTTCTAGCAGACTTTTGGTGGAGTCTATTGGGCTTTCCATGTATAATATCATGTCATCTGCAGAAAGTGAAAGCTTGACTTCATCTTTGCCAATTTTGATGCCTTTGATTTCCTTTTTTTGTCTGATAGCTGATGCTAGCACTTCCAACACTATGTTAAACAACAGCAGTGAGAATGGACATCCCTGTTGTGTTCCTGATCTCAGGGAGAAAGCTCTCAGTTTTTCTGCATTGAGAATGATATTAGCTGTGGGCTCTTCATAAATGGCTTTTATGATGTTTAAGTATGTTCCTTCTATCCCGACTTTCTCGAGGGTTTTTATTAAGAAAGGATGCTGAATTTTGTCAAATGCTTTTTCTGCATCAATTGACAGGATCATATGGTTCTTATCTTTTCTTTTATTAATGTGATGTATCACATTGATTGGTTTGCAAATGTTGAACCAGCCTGAAGCCCAGGAATGAATCCCACTTGATCATGGTGAATAATTCTTCTTATATGTTGTTGAATTCGATTTGCTAGTATCTTATTGAGAATTTTTGCATCCATATTCATCAGGGATATTGGCCTGTAGTTCTCTTTTTTTTACTGGGTCTCTGTCTCGTTTAGAAATCAAAGTAGGGGCGCCTGGGTGGTGCAGTCAGTTAAGCGTCCGACTTCAGCCAGGTCACGATCTCGCAGTCCGTGAGTTCGAGCCCCGCATCAGGCTCTGGGCTGATGGCTCAGAGCCTGGAGCCTGTTTCTGATTCTGTGTCTCCCTCTCTCTCTGCCCCTCCCCCGTTCATGCTCTGTCTCTCTCTGTCCCAAAAATAAATAAACGTTGAAAAAAAAAATTTTTTTTTAAATAAAAAAAAAGAAATCAAAGTAATGCTGGCTTCATAGAATGAGTCTGGAAGTTTTCCTTCCCTTTCTATTTTTGGGAACAGCTTGAGAAGGATAGGTATTATCTCTGCTTTAAATGTCTGTTAGAATTCCCCTGGGAAGCCGTCTGGTCCTGTACTCTTATTTGTTGGGAGATTTTTGATAACTAATTCAATTTCTTCGCTGGTTATGGATCTGTTCAAGTTTTCTATTTCTTCCTGTTTGAGTTTTGGAAGTGTGTGGGTGTTTAGGAATTTGTCCATTTCTTCCGATTTCTCCAGTTTGTTGGCATATAATTTTTCATAGTATTCCCTGATAATTGCTTGTATCTCTGAGGGATTGGTTGTAATAATTCCATTTTCATTCATGATTTTATCTATTTGGGTCATCTCCCTTTTCTTTTTGAGAAGCCTGGCTAGAGGTTTATCACTTTTGTTTATTTTTTCAAAAAACCAACTCTTGGTTTCATTGATCTGCTCTACAGTTTTTTTAGATTCTGCATTGTTTATCTCTGCTCTGATCTTTATTATTTGTCTTATGCTGCTGGGTTTGGGGTGTCTTTGCTGTTCTGCTTCTATTTCCTTTAGGTGTGCTGTTAGATTTTGTATTTGGGATTTTTCTTGTTTCTTGAGATAGGCCTGGATTGCAATATATTTTCCTCTCAGGACTGCCTTCGCTGCATCTCAAAGCATTTGGATTGTTGTATTTTCATTTTAATTTGTTTCCATATATTTCTAAATTTCTTCTCTAATTGCCTGGTTGACCATTCATTCTTTAGTAGGGTGTTCTTTAACCCCCATGCTCTTGGAGGTTTTCCAGACTTTTTTCTGTGGTTGATTTCAAGCTTCATCGCATTGTGGTCTGAAAGTATGCATAGTATGAAGTCAGTTCTTTTATACTTATGAAGGGCTGTTTTGTGACCCAGTATGTGATCTATCTTGGAAAAGGTTCCATGTGCACTCAAGAACAAAGTATATTCTGTTGCTTTGGGATGCAGAGTTCTAAATATATCTGTCAAGTCCATCTGATACAATGTATCATTCAGGGCCCTTGTTTCCTTATTGATCCCATGTCTAGATGATCTATCCAATGTTGTAAGTGGAGTATTAAAGTCCCCTGCAATTACCACATTTTTATCAATAAGGTTGCTTATGTTTGTGATTGTTTTATATATTTGGGGGCTCCCATATTCAGCGCATAGACATTTATAATTGTTAGCTCTTCCTGATGGATAGACCCTGTGATTATTATATAATGCCCTTCTTCATCTCTTGTTACAGCCTTTAATTTAAAGTCTACTTTGTCTGATATAAGTATGGCTACTCCAGCTTTCTTCTGACTTCCAATAGCATGATAAATAGTTCTCTATCCCCTCACTTTCAATCTGAAGGTGTCCTCAGGTCTAAAATGAGTCTCTTGTAGACAGCAAATAGATGGGTCTTGTTTTTTTATCCGTTCTGATACACTGGGTCTTTTGGTTGGCGCATTTAGTCCGTTTACATTCAGTGTTATGATCAAAAGATATGGGTTTAGAGTCATTGTGATGTGTGTAGGTTTCATGCTTGTAGCGATGTCTCTGGTACTTTGTCTCACAGGATCCCCCTTAGGACCTCTTGTAGGGCTGGTTTAGTGGTGATGAATTCCTTCAGTATTTGTTTGATTGGGAAGACCTTTATCTCTCCTTCTATTCTGAATGACAGATTTGCTGGATAAAGGATTCTTGGCTGCATTTTTTTTTCCTGTTCATCACATTGAAGATTTCCTGCCATTCCTTTCTGGCCTGCCAAGTTTCAGTAGACAGATCCGTCACGAGTCTCATTGGTCTCCCTTTATATGTTAGAGCATGTTTATCCCTAGCTGCTTTCAGAATTTTCTCTTTATCCTTGTATTTTGCCAGTTTCACTATGATATGTCGTGCAGAAGACCAATTCAAGTTACGTCTGAAGGGAGTTCTCTGTGCCTCTTGGATTTCAATGCCCTTTTCCTTCCCCAGTTCAGGGAAGTTCTCAGCTATGATTTCTTGAAGTACACCTTCAACACCTTTCCCTCTCTCTTCCTACTCTGGAATCCCAATTATGTATGTATTATTTCGTTTAATTATGTCACTTAGTTCTCTAATTCTCCCCTCATATTCCTGGATTTTTTTATCTTTTTCTCAGCTTCTTTTTCCATAATTTTATCTTCTAATTTACCTATTCTCTCCTCTGCCTCTTCAATCCGAGCTGTGGTCACCTCCATTTTATTTTGCAGCTCATTTATAGTATTTTTTTACCTCCTCTGACTGTTTCTTAGTCCCTTGACCTCTATAGTAATAGATTCTCTTCTGTCCTCTATACTTTATTCAAGCCCAGCCACTAATTTTATGCCTATTATTTTAAATTCATTTTCTGCTATATTGCTTAAATCGTTTTTGATAAGTTCGTTAGCTGTCGCTACTTCCTGGAGTTTCTTTAAGGGGAATTCTTCCGTTTTGTCATTTTGGATAGTTCCTGGAGTGGCGGGGAACTGCAGGAGTCTTCCCATGTGATGACTGTAGTAACTTCCATTGGTGGGCGGGGCCGCAGTCAGACCTGATGTCTGCCCCCAGCCCACCACTGGGGCCACAGTCCAACTGGTGTGTACCTTATCTTCCCTCTCCCAGGGGCAGGACTCACGGTGGAGTGGTGTGGCCTCTGTCTGGGCTACTTGCATACTGCCAGGCTTGTGGTGCTGCTTCGACAGGATCTGGTGTATTAGCTGGGGTGGATCTGCAAGGTGCACAGGGGCAGGAGAGGCTGGCCCACCTCGCTTTGCCTTTGGTGGTCCATTTCAGGAGGGGCCCTGTGGCACTGGGAGGGAGGCAGACCCGTTGGAAGGATGGATCTGCAGAAGCACGGCGTTGCGTGTTTGCATGGTGCAAGCAAGTTTGGTGATGGTAACTGGTTACCTTTGGGACTTTGGCTGTGGGATGGGCGAGGGAGATGGCACTTCCCAGTGCCTTTGTTCCCCTACAAAGCTGAGGTCTGTCCTCCAGGGCCCAAAAACTCTCCCTCCCGCTCTCTGAGCAGAGCTGTTGCCTTATACCATTCCAGATGTTAAATCCCGCTGGCTGTCAGAACACACTCCATCCGGCCCCTCCGCTTTTGCAAGCCAGACTCGAGGGCTCTGCCTTGCTGGGTGGGCTGGCTGCCCCTGCACCGCCCTGGCTCCCTCCTGCCAGTCTGTCTAGTGCTCACCACCGCATCTCCGCCCTTCCTACCCTCTCCCGTGGGGCTCTCATCTACACTTGGCTCCAGAGAGTACATTCTGCTAGTCTTCTGGTGGTTTTCTGGGTAAGTTAGGCAGATGTGGGCAGAATATAAGCGATCAGCAGGACGCGGTGAGCCCAGCATCCTCCTACCCTGGCATCTTCCCCAATCTCTTGTTTTATTTTTTAACTAGCACTTCCAATTCTAAGATATGATTATCAGTTATATACTAATACCTCCTGGAAACAGGAACAATTTTTTTCACATACAAACATTAAAAAAAAAAACAGGTGAGAAATAAACAGCCAATCAGGCAAATAATTTATTGCTGAAATTGGCATCATAGAATTTCTTAATTACATTGTCTCTATTTCTATGTAATAAATCCTAAAAATTCTCTCATCTAGAAATTTACATAATTTTGAATTCTTCCTGAATCTATTTATATCACATAATCTATATAACCATATCAGTAATGTCATCACCCATCATTTAAGAATCATGTTCTTGTCCTACATCGACCTCTTCCCCAGTTCCAGGGATGATCTCTCATTCTGCTCCTGGTTCTCTTATAATTCACACATTCCTTTTCCCAAGGCTAATTTTCCAATATTGGTTCAGTGAATCATTAAGCCCCAATCTCATTTCTCTAGATTAGTAATTTATATTTGTCATTTCTTCATTAAGATTTTGATTTTTTTCATGGCAGAAAATTATTCATGAGGAAATGTCATCTTAGCTACCAAGTCTAGGCACTTTTAATTTGAAAATCTATAATAAGTTACACCTTTTAACTTAAGGTAGCTGACCACAAGGATATTTCCAGGTATGTTAATTCAACATGTATAGAGCATCTAAAGTAATTAGGAGTGGTAATTTTTAATCATTTGTTACTATTACCAATATCAGATTTTTTTGCTGAGAATAAGAGTGACACAGTTTCGCCTCTAAGGCGCTCAGAGGCTAATAGAGTCATGCTGAGAAGTAAAAATCCCCAGGGAATTTGACAAGGATCCATTACATTTAGAAACCTTCCAACTAAGTCCTCTGTGTTTTGATATGGCCTTCTTCCAGAGTAAGAATAAATTTGCACTGTCTGACCTAAATTGGAGTTACTGTTTATTGAAAGTGGTTTAGATCATATTTTTTAAAATTTTTATTCTTGATATTTATGGTATGAATTTGATCATGTCTCGAGTTATAGTAAAACAATTCTGTCCACACCAAATAGTTAACAAACCAATATAATTTTACCAATATTATTGTCACAGCCATGAAATCATTCAATCCTTTAGGTTTGAGAATAACTATTTTAAAGGCCTCCTTCTGTTGAAATAATATTAGTTTGTGATAAAAATTGCCTAGAAACCAAACACTTAATCATGTTTAGACACTGTCCAAAAATAAAGGATAAAAGAGATAAAGAAGGGAAGGAGAAATTAAAAGAAGAAAATGGGAGGGAAATAAAAAGCAAGCAACAGAACTAAACTATGTGTTACCTTTTAAACTTTTTATATTTTTTCAAACCACACCATGGGATTTGTTAAATTTGTTTTGGTGTGTGATATTAAACACATTTATGGCAGTTTAATACTTGGCTTCTTAATTTAATAATTTAGGGAATGAGGTAGTGTTGGAAAGGAGCAGATGTACTAAAATAATTAGTAAGAGGGGCAGGATAAATCAATCGGGTCAAATACATAGTTGATATTTGATAGTTCAGACAAATTTTATTATTTTTTTCAATATATGAAATTTATTGTCAAATTGGTTTACATAAAACTCCCAGTGCTCATCCCAAAAGGTGCCTTTCTCAATACCCATCACCCACCCTTCCCTCCCTCCCATCCCCCATAAACCCTCAGTTTCTTCTCTGCTTTTAGGAGTCTCTTATGCTTTGGCTCTCTCCCACTCTAACCTCTTTTTTTTTTCCTTCCCCTCCCCCATGGGTTTCAGTTAAGTTTCTCAGGATACACATAAGAGTCAAACCATATGGTATCTGTCTTTGTATGGTTTATTTCACTTAGCATCACACTCTCCAGTTCCATCCACGTTGCTACAAAGGGCCATATTTCATTCTTTCTCATTGCCACGTAGTACTCCATTGTGTATATAAACCACAATTTCTTTATCCATTTATCAGTTGATGGACATTTAGGCTCTTTCCATAATTTGGCTATTGCTGAGAATGCTGCTATAAATATTGGGGTACAAGTGCCCCTATGCATCAGTACTCCTGTATATTTGGGTAAATTCCTAGCAGTGCTACTGCTGGGTCATAGGGTAGGTCTATTTTTAATTTTCTGAGGAACCTCCACACTGTTTTCCAGAGTGGCTGCACCAATTTGCATTCCCACCAACAGTGCGAGAGGGTTCCCATTTCTCCACATCCTCTCTAGCATCTATAATCTCCTGATTTGTTCATTTTGGCCACTCTGACTGGAGTGAGGTGATATCTGAGTGTGGTTTTGTTTTGTATTTCCCTGATGAGGAGCAACATTGAGCATCTTTTCATGTGTCTGTTGGCCATCCAGATGTCTTCTTTAGAGAAGTGTCTATTCATGTTTTCTGCCCATTTCTTCACTGGATTATTTGTTTTTTGGGTGTGGAGTTTGGTGAGCTCTTTATAGATTTTGGATACTAGCCCTTTGTCTGATATGTCATTTGCAAATATCTTTTCCCATGCCGTTGGTTGCCTTCTAGTTTTGTTGGTTGCTTCCTTTGCTGTGCAGAAGCTTTTTATCTTCATGAGTTCCCAGTAGTTCATTTTTGCTTTTAATTCCCTTGCCTTTGGGGATGTGTCAAGTAAGAGATTGCTGTGGCTGAGGTCAGAGAGGTCTTTTCCTGCTTTCTCCTCTAAGGTTTTGATGGTTTCCTGTCTCACATTTAGGTCTTTTATCCATTTTGAGTTTATATTTGTGAATGGTGTGAGAAAGTGGTCTAGTTTCAACCTTCTGCATGTTGCTGTCCAGTTCTCCTAGCATCATTTGTTAAAGAGACTGTCTTTTTTCCATTGGATGTCCTTTCCTGTTTTGTCAAAGATTAGTCGGCCATATTTTTGTGGGTCTAGTTCTGGGGTTTCTATTCTATTCCATTGGTCTATGTGTCTGTTTTTGTGCCAATACCATGCTGTCTTGATGAGTACAGCTTTGTATTAGAGGCTAAAGTCTGGGATTGTGATGCCTCCTGTTTTGGTGGTATTCTTCAAAATTACTTTAGTTCAGACAAATTTTAGCAAATCTCACGTATCTAAAGGTAATTATCTAGAAACTGAAAATATTCATAATCTTTTAATGAAGTCAGAAGAAAGTTCCCCCATTTCACTAAACAAAAACAAAATGTTTTACGAAGCCGAAACATAATCGAAAGACACAGCACTAAAAGTTTGTCCTTAACTTTCTTAGGTTAAGGGTAAGGGTAAAATTTGATAATTTCTTTTTATGTATTTCTCTAGGCCTAACAGTGTTGAATGAATAAAATATGACTATATTTATAAAATGAATAAGATGGAAAATTTTAATATTCTTAATATAGCATGTGATATAAATGGCTCTGTTAAAATAAACTTGATGATATGCAGAATATACCATTTTAATTAAATAATGCAAAAATGGTAAGGGAATTGACTGCACTTCAAATAATTTCAGGCATATCAGATACTTTCATAATATTATCAATCTTGAATTTATGTAGGAACAATAGTACAGAGAGCAACATACTCTTGTAATTTGTATTCAAGTAAATAAAGAAACTCAAGAAGGAATTGGCCTCATTAGTATATCCATAAGTACAAAGTTTCTGGAACAGGTAAAGACAAAGAGGAAAATATGAGCAGGGATAATTCAACAATGAAAGTTGTTCAACGCATGGAAAATATACATTAATCAAATTGCAGAAGAATAAAGGAATAAGTCATAAATTTTGTTAAATGTTTATTTATTTTGAGAGAGACAGTACAAGTTCATGAGTGGTGGAGGGGCAGAGAGAGAGGGAGAGAGAGAGAATCCCAAGCAGGCTCTGCACTGTCAACATGGAGCCCAACATGGGACTCAATCTCAAGAACCGGGAGACCATGACCTGAGCCGATATCAAGAGTGGGTGGCTAAACCGACTGAGCAACCCAGTCACCACCAGGTCATAAGAAATTTTGTAAAAGATCTATAATTTTGTGTTATGACATACACTGAAGATATGGTGTATGCTGAAAATACAAATGTGCTTGATACCTTTCTAAGCACAAGTCCTTCTGCCTGAAGTTCTATAGGGAATGTGCCTCAAAGACTTATAATCAGAGTTTTGCTTTGTTTTGTTTTTGGTAATTGGAAGGCTAAAGACTAAAATATCTTTTCAGGCCATGCAAAGATTTTATTATGTTAGTCTTGAAATGCAAATAATTTCTTATTTCATCCTTATTCCAAGAAACTTTTAAAAATCCTATAAAGTATCTGTTTTCTATTTTCCTTTAGTAAGTGCAGCATTGATGAATATATTTCTGAATATACATACACCATGCAATTTTCTTCACATAGTTCAAAAGAAAGTTTGTTTTTTTTTTTTAATTTTTTTTTAACGTTTATTTATTTTTGAGACAGAGAGAGACAGAGCATGAACGGGGGAGGGGCAGAGAGAGAGGGAGACACAGACTCAGAAGCAGATTCCAGGCGCTGAGCCATCAGCCCAGAGCCCGATGCGGGGCTCGAACTCACGGACCGCAAGATCGTGACCTGAGTTGAAGTCAAGTCGGACGCTTAACCGACTGCGCCACCCAGGCGCCCCCAAAAGAAAGTTTTAAAAAAGCGAGAGTTCATTTAATCTATAGAATGTATTGAAAGAAACCAAAGACATTGTTTTGCAAACCTACACGTTTTTTTAAACTCCCCCCCCCCTTTTTTTTGAGAGAGAGAGAGAGAGAGCACAGAAGGGAAGGGCAGAGAGAGAGGATCTTAAGCATGCTCTGCACTCAGCACAGAGCACGACACAGGGCTCGATCCCATGACCCTGGGATCATGACCTGAGCTGAAATCAAGTCAGACACTTAACCAGTTGAGTGCCCACAAACTTATACTTTTAATATGAGTTTCATCAACATACTCTTTGTTGCAGATAAAATTCTGAGCTTGAAGTACAATAAACTTAATTCAGCAAGATGTTTCCTATATTCTAAGAAACTTCCTTTAACATACTACTTTTTGAAATTGTTATAATTTGGGGCAATTTAGAGATTGTTTAATTGAATTATGGCATCTGGTTGTTAGGACTTTATTTTTGAAGTTAACAATATTTAGAGACTAAGGAGAACAATAATATTTTCAGAGAGATATCTGAATAATAAAGAACATATAGCCCATATCAAATGCTTTATCTTATCCTTCTAATCATGACTATGTCAAGGCATCTATATATTCTTACCGTTTGCTAAAAGTTCCCGGGTGTGTGTGTGCATGTTTGTGTGTACATATGACACAGATATATGCTGTTGTATAACATGGGTGAATGAAAAGTTATGTGGATTAAATTGTCAAAAAATTTTTTATGTTTACTTTTGAGAGAGAGGGGGCGGGGAGAGGGAGACACAGAATGTGAAGTAGGCTCCAGGCTCTGAGCTGTCAGTACAGAGCCCAATATGGGGCTCAAGCTCATGGACCATGAGATTATGACCTTGAGACAAAGTCAGACGCCCAGGTGACTGAGCCACTCAGGCACCTCTAAATTTTTAAAGTATCCCCTTTTCATAAATCCACTGATAAAAAGAGTACATATCAAAGTATGGGAATACATTATACATTGTTCATTCCAAAGGCATTTTTTAAATATATAAGGAAAAATAAGATAAAAACAGAGAGGGAGCTAAACCTTAAGAGACTCTTAAATACAGAGAACAAACTGAGGGTTGCTGGAGAGGAGGTGGGGGGGGATGGGCTAAATGGGTGATGGGCATTAAGGAGGGCACTTGTTGGGATGAGCACTGGATATTACATATAAGTGATGAATCACTGGGTTCTACACCTGCAACTAATATTGCACTGTACATTAACTAACTTGAATTTAAATAAATAAATAAATAAAAATTACTTTTCTGTCTAAACTAATTTGAATTTTAATGAGTATGTTTATATGCAATACATATCCTACAAACAGCGCATTTATGAAATTTACACACATCTTCATTGGGAACATGAGAATCACAGATACACAAGTTTTTAGCCCTGGTATCACTAATTTAAAAAGAGAAGAGAGAGCAAACTTCAATACAAAGCAAAGGAATCATTACTTTCTAGTACCATCCGCTATACCAGATTATGATTTACCTCATTTAAATTATACAATAATTCTATGAAGTAAATTCTCACTCTATTTCACAGATTAGGAAATCTATAGCAAATAAACAATATTCCTAATGTCACACTACCAGCAAATAAATATAACTGATACTGAAACCCAAACTATGCTTGAATCTAAAGATCTCATTCTAGACACAATATATCACTTTGCACTTTCATGGTAGCTTTTAAGTCTCTAATACGTCCTAAACACATCACTGGGTACTTTTTTAAATTTCAAACTTGCCATTTTTTGCCAAATCTTTGTTTCTATAACACTTAACTTCTAAAAAAATACTGTGATTATCTTAGATATTTGCTTAATTTAAAAATTCAATGACATTCACATGGAAAAAGATAATTTATTACAACTAATGTAACTAAACTCTGAACTTTTTTCCATTTATTCACCCGTGTGAAAAATATAACAAATTCATTATGATGTTGGGATTAAAAGGGTGCTATTAGATGTCTTATGGTTAAGTTGGGTCATGTGAAGTATTCTCTATTTAAAGTGATAATTTGTGAAGTATACTTGAAGAGATGTTGTACATAGAATAACACTTACCTGAAAATTACAGTATTCTGCTTTAAAATAATGGCTTAGATGGCTCTAGATGGGAAACCTATAATGCATTTTAAAAACAGATATATAAGAACTTATAGGAATATAAAGCTATACAAATAATTGCTTTTATGGAAATGCTGCAGCTGAAATATTTGCTCTGATCATTCACTGTGAACAATTTAGATATCCACAGATGTTAAGGGAAGTGAGTTATTTAAAAGCAAGTTCTGAAGAAAAGTCATTTTTTAAATCTCCCTAGACCTTCACATTATCTCAAATGTTCTGTACTTATTATTAAACCCTCAATTTCAACAAGATTATATTCACCTACAAAATATTTAAAAAATTTAAATTACATGCTTCAGAAAGATAGCACAGAATGGTTATATGTAATTTGCAAATGGGCACTATGAATACCATCAAGTTCTTGTTGGATAAGTTATTGTGACTTCTCTTTTGTCTTCTCACTGGAGAAAACTGTTATCAATGTGCCTTTGCTTTACCATCTATGTTGTAGAAATGAAAATTTTCTATGGAACCATTTATTATTAAGTAACTCAAATAATTGAATCACAACAATTCAGCTCTTGGAAACCTAGTTACTTAGAGAGTTTCTGTTTCTAACTTCAACTTAGTTTGTGAAAAAATAAAGCAAGCCTTAACAGGAATATGCATTTTCAAATTATAGTTTCAACTAGTACAGAGGAGGTCATCTTTCTTTTAAAATTGTCAATTATTTCCTCATAAAGAATAACATATCTTATAATTTTATATACAAAGACCCAGTTTTCATGGCAGAACAAAATAGCTTGTAGTGTATATTGTGTTTGGGTCATTTTATGGTTTTTCTTGACTTTCAGAGGCAACTATAGTGATTGAAGGTAAAAATACTTGAATGTATCTGAATTTTTTTCTTCTTTTTGTAATATGAAAATATATCTACAAATTAACACATTCACATACTGAAAAATTTCCACATATTTGCTTTAAGTAATTAAACTCATAGATTGCTACTGGCACTGAGTACCACAATATGCAATAAGATGTAGTTTATTTTATATTTTTTCTATTTTGATGTGGTGCTTTCCAGATTTCAAAGTAATATATGGGGGTGCCTGGATGGCTCAGTCAGTTTAGCCAACTAATGTATTTAGATCATGACTCAGGTCATGATCTCGTGGTTTGTGAGTTCAAGCCCCATGTGGGGCTCTGTACTGACGGCTCAGAGCCTAGAGCCTGGAGCCTGCTTGGGATTCTGAGTCTCCTTCTCTCTCTGCCCTTCCCATGTTCATGCTGTGTATCTCTCTGTCTCTCAATAATAAATAAATGTTAAAAAAAAAGTAATATATGTAGTTACTCTTTTGGTAATGAATGCATACACACCCACAGATAGCAATTATAAATTCAATTCAAAATATGTAAAAACAACTATTTGAAGTTCTGGTAAGTGGCCAAAAATGGGCAGAAACTGCAGATATGTAGAGCCTTGAATAGCTCACAATTCTATTTGTTATTTGTGTTGATATGAAACGCCTTCCTGAGCATATTTAATACTCCACAAGGCAAAAATAGTTGAAATTCAAACAAAGATCCATAATTTTACTAGCTTGGGACATCAAAGGATACAGTTATGGGCTGTCATAGCAGCTGATCATTGAATGGAAAAATCTTGGAAGGGAGAGAGCTACAGGGAAATGAGTCCCAATTTCTGTGTGTATACTCTACCAAAAATCTGTAACAAAACTATAATGCCTGCTTTTGCCACTTTGTTCCACAAATTTGTAACAGAGGTCCTAATAAGGTAATAAAAAGAAATAATGTATACTAGTTTACAGACTTTAAATCTGGTAATGAAATATTCTGAATACTTTATGGCAATACATTTGATAACTTAGATGATATGGACAAATTCCTTGAAAAATACAAACTAGCAAAACTCACTCAAGAAGAAATAGACAATTTGAATAGTACTATTCATTGATTGATTGATTGATTCATTCATTCATTCTTTCATTTATTTATTTGTTCATTTTTGAGAGAGAGGGAACATGAGCAGGGAAAGGGCAAAAGGAGAGAGAGATGGTCTTAAGCAGGCTCCATACCCAGAATGGGGCCTGATGCAGGGCTCAATCTCACAACTAAGAGAGATCATGACCTGAGCCAAAATTAAGAGTCAGACACTTAACCAACTGAGACACCCAGGCATCCCTGAACATTACTATTTTTGTTAAAGACCATAAACTTATACCTACAAACCTTCTTAGTTTAGAAAGAAAGAGCAAGACAGGAAAGGGCCCTCTTGGATGTTGTTAAAAGCCACTTATAGACATAATTTAATCCCTGCCGGGAGATGAACTGCTGGGATCCCCAAACAGCCAGGAGATGCAAGCATCAATATGAACTGTGAGCAAGATAGTAGGAGAAATAGTTAAATCTCTGAAAAAGCCACTCATATGTCCCATGAAGAAAGGGACAGCTTTAAACACCTGCCAAACCCGGAGATGGTTCTGCCACTTGATAATAGCACTAGTCAAGTCAGATCTTCACTGTGTCCTTTTTTGCCTCCACTTCCACTGATCCAGTAAGGGGAACACACTTGGTTAATAAAACAAGGATTGGAGACAGGAAAATTAGAAGATGGCGGGAAGGAGAAGGAGCCATTCATTTGACCTCTTTCTATTTCAGGTGACTGTCTGTCAGGAGTCCAGGAATGGGAAAGAGGAGAAGCTTAAAGGGAGAGAAGAAATGACCCTGAAACTTTTTAATACTCTAGGGAAATGAGGAAGATTACACTAGATTGGGCATAAAAATACTGAACATTCATTAACTAAAATGACCTGAAAATTCACGAGACTTTCCCTAAATTTCATCTAGCAGAATTAGAAGATCCAGCACAATAGGATGAACAGAAACAGAAACTATTTGTATAATGCTAGAGATAGGCACATTTACTTTTTTCAGTGTTTTATTCACCAGTTTTCTGATAAATCACAACAGATTTTACATGGTTGTAGTATAATAATTTTGTGATCTGCTGCTGACTTTTATTTATTTCATTATTTATACAATTATTAGTATCTGTATAATTATTTGGAATTTTTATATTAATAAGTAAAGTTTATTCTACTCTCTTTTTTGCTATATGATCCAAGGACCACCCCATCCTGTTCTTTGCATCCTGGAGTCAAAAACTCTTCTTAACTTTTTGAAGTTTTTTGCAAAATTCTCCAAAGGAAATTTTTCCCTTTAAAATCAGTGTATATAAAGTAGTATGCTGGAGCTAGCTTGTACCAACTCAAAAGACTTGCTTGTTATATATATTTTCAAGAATTTGATGAGCTGATTGCATCATCAATGGTAGGAACATTCCACCATAAAAATCAGCAAATGTTACATATGAGGGTGTTTCTTTTATTTTCTTTTTTTCTGAGATAGTTTTTAAATATTGACCAGCATACCATAGTCACTAAATCATTGAAATATATGTAAGACTCTTAGGTCAAACCAAGAAAATTATAGGTCAAGACTTTAAAAGAGTTGTGAATTAATTTTTGTGTGTGTCTTTGAACAAATAGTAATCAAGCACCAGTTATGAAACCAGGATAATTTCCAGAAAGTAGATACACATGGACTGAAAGAGACAAAAAGGTCCTTGTTCTTATAAAACTGCCATTTTTAGGGAGAATCAGACAAGAAGACAAAATGCTAAGTGAATGAATGAATGAATATCAAGAATATGGTGGGGGAAAGAGTGCAGTGAGAAAGCAAGAGTTATTAGATATAGAGCATTTTCAATTTTAGTGATTTATACAACAAATGGTCCTAAAATATTTCCAGGGTAGCGCTAACATTCATTTTCACTGTATGGCACGAGGTTAAGCATAAGATTGAAAGTATTTTATTTAAGATTGTATTTCAAATCTTAACTTTAAAAATGTACTTGCAAATATTATGAATAAACTTTCTGGGTGTCCTTTATACCTCACTGAGGAAAAGAGGTGAATTTCAAACTCTTTTTACCTTTACTCATACATATGGATGAACCTGCCTTTAGCATTGTGTTTTCAAAATTATTATTGATCAGTAGTTTTTATTTTCAGAGAATCCTACTCTAATCTTGTATAGTTATAATGATTTAATCAGCAGTCAGCTCTTCTAAATTTAATTTTTCATAATTCAGGCCATAAATAAAGGTTTCTTCAATTTGTACACTGAACTATCCTTTTTTTTTCTTCAAGTGAAAATTGCACACTTCATGAAAAAGTTAATATGGAAAAGTACATTTATGTGGTCTAAATTGAATTTGAAAGAATGTATATAATTAAACTACAAACTTTTGTATTACTGAAGATTTAATTTAGTTCCAATGAAGAAAAACCAAGATTAATATTTTAAGTAATTCAATTTTGATGCTAACCAATGATTATAAATAACTCTTGGAGAAATTGTGTTGTACCCTTTTAATCTCCCCTTCTCAATGAAGAGTCTGTCTAGAAAATAGTAAATTACTGCCAATAACATTTTGAATTTAGAATATTTTCAAACATCACATGTTGAAATTAAAAATGTTTGCATTAATTATATTTTCCATCTATGTTGATATTAATGCTTATAATGTAAATTAGAGATGATACGAATATTAGAAAAGTAATGATAACACTAACTGTCTAAAAAGAAAGCTCTGACTTCTCCTTCATGTCAAAGTAGCCTTATATAGTCTATCTAGGGTATTAGTCTCCTTTAGAATAGATTTAAATAGAGACCAAAATCTTAGGAGGGTACTTCCTTATATTTTTCTGCCTTTTCTAAAATTATAAAAAATAGTTTTTAGGTTAGAAATATAATCATGTAATCAGGTGCTCATTTATACCACTGCCATATGATTTTCCTAACAATAACATACGCATTTACACACTTACACCAGATAATTTTCTTTTAGCACCCTTGGCAAGATTTAAAAGCAGAAATTCATTTGGTTAAAAACTATTTGTGTTTTATTGTTGCTGTGCTCCCCTGCTGATGTCGTCACTAATGAGCTAACGTCTACATTTATCTCTTTCCTTACATACTGTAATAAATTTAAACAACTACTTTATTTTCCTGAACTGTTTTCTATAAAACATTTATTAGCAGATATAATAGTTGTAATACTACTTCCTTTCAGCTGTCTTCTTTTTGTCTGACTTCCAAAAATTAAACCTTTAAAAATAGTTCTTCATCACCCTATAATTACAAGTTCAGGTACATTTCTATATCAGTTTTAATATTAAGGCCTTATTTTAATATCTGGAAATCTCAAAGTACAGAAAGGATAGGTTCCAAAAGCTATAGAAAGAGGAATTATCACCATTTTCCCCCTTTTGAATTATTCTCATGAGTTTGCTCCAAGATTTGAGCAGCGTCTTCTATCATTATACAACATTTGTCATGCTTACATCGTTCCACCAAAGTCATTAGGCTCACTAAAACATAGCTGAATATAACGCATATTCAGGCCAACATACTACAGAGGAAGTGATTTATAAAAGTATTTGCAGTTGGCTTGAGCTGTTGAAGTCAGTGGTTATGTCTCACATCCTCTCTGAAGTAACTTTAAAAAAATATTAGCAACTTAATGAAATTAGATTCACTCCTCCTCATTTTTCCATAGTTATTATTTTAATTAAATTGCACTTCTTTTATTTGTTTTCTTATTTTTGCTATCAAAAATAAGGAGATGTGTTCTCAAATCCTGAGATACAGTCATGCTTAGAGGTTAAAAGTCTGTGTGGAAAGGAAGTATGTAAGCATTAATTCACTTTAACGTGCATCCTCTGCTGGCACTCTGCCAGCAAGCTCTCCCTCCCTCAACCGAAGAAATGATTTTTAATTTCTATTCATCATTTGAAAAATACTCATGAGAAAGTGTACTCAAATAAACATGAAAATGATAAGAAGTAGTTGCTGGCCTCTATGGGCTTCCTCAAGGCATCAGAGGCTACCAGTTGGTGTCCTAAAGAAGAAATAAGAGACTTGAAACTAGATAGGGCAGTGGCTGATTTTATTTTCTGTTTACAATTTTACCTCAAATCAATTCATGGAATCCTTAAAAGCCATGTTTATATTAGATAAAGAATCCTTAGTTCACACAATATTCACCATGATCGTATTAGATTTTTAGGAAGGAAAAAAAAATAGAAGTTTCCTGGCATAAAGGATAACTTGTCTCTGTCACGGAGGAAAATGTATAACACACTCTTGGACCAGAGGTAAATTACTGGGGTCTCAACTTTGTCATATTGGATCTATTTTTAGTTTTTAAAATACTTTGTGTTCCCAGAAGTCACTAGTAATAAGTATGAGTCCTCTCAAACTCCCATTTTCTTTCGTAAGGCTGTGGTTTCCTATGTGTTAATGTTCCTGAGGAGATCAGGGATTGGTTCTTTCTTGCTCTTATAAATAAGTAACAAGGAAGATTGGCATACAGTAACCTGGTTTGGATCTAATTTTCTTTTTTTAAATCAGACTTGGGCACAAGCCAAGTCATCAAGTTCTCAGAATTAAAATGGAAAAAGTGGGGCGCCTGGGTGGCGCAGTCGGTTAAGCGTCCAACTTCAGCCAGGTCACGATCTCGCGGTCTGTGAGTTTGAGCCCCGCGTCGGGCTCTGGGCCGATGGCTCAGAGCCTGGAGCCTGTTTCCGATTCTGTGTCTCCCTCTCTCTCTGCCCCTCCCCCGTTCATGCTCTGTCTCTCTCTGTCCCAAAAATAAATAAACGTTAAAAAAAAAATTAAAAAAATAAAATAAAATGGAAAAAGATTGTTTTCCCAGTTATCTTCTCTACACCAGAAGAGACAGCTCCTCAAAAGTATTGTCATTCTGAATGAGTTCAGTAGCAGCTGTCACATTTTAGCCAGTTTCCTACAGTCACATGGAGGAACAATGATACCACAATATTTGTAAAAAGGCACTAATTATTTCTGCAATTGACACAGGCTACTTGTAATATTTTCATTAAAGTTAGTTTTATTCCCTAAAGTCTGTATTATTTAAAATAAAATAGATTGACAGTCTGAGGCATTAGTAAGAAGACTGTTTAGACAAAGGTAACAAAGGCAAAACGTATAGTTCCTCAGATAAAACATTGTGTCTCATGTTTAACAATAAATGGGTTTTTGTTTTTAAATGATATATGGCAATTTCAATACTGATGATACGTATTTGGACGGCCAATGACAATCTTTTGGTATTAGTTTGATATTAAAATTTCTTAAAGAACAGACATTACTTTGGATTGACTTAAAAACAACAACAACAACAACAAAAACTCTTTTTATATGGGACACTGGTAGTCTCACAGTATCCAAGATTTAAAAAAAAATGCCTTAACAAAGTTATTTTTTTAGCAAGAAGATCTTCTGAAATCTCAATGGTAGGGTTTAGCCAACTCTTCCTAAAAAGCTCAACTGTTACTGAGACTAATCTCCCAACTCCAGTCAACATTTCCATATGTTAGATCAACATGCCAATGCTGAAGAAATATAATTAGGATCAGAGGCACAAACATAGCTATAGGGTGCTATAGACTGAATGCTATGTTCTCCCAAAATTCATGTTGAAATCTAATCCCCAGTGTGATAGTATCTGGAGGTGAAGCCTTTAGGAAACAATTAGCCATCAGGATTAGTTCCTTTTTAAAAGTAACCCAATAGAGCTTCTTCATCCCTTATGTCATGTGAGGAAACAGCAAGATGATGGTGTCTATGAAGCAGGAAGTGGATTCTCACTGGACACCGAATCTACTAACTCCTGATCTTAGACTTCCTACAGCTTCCAAAACTGTATAAGAAAAAAACTCTGCTGTTGATAAGCCACCAATTCTATGGTGTTCTGTTATAGCAGAATAGACTGTGACAGAAATTGGCACCAGGAGTGGGTGCATGGTAAAAACAAACAAACAAAAAACAGCCTAAAGCTTTGGAGCTGTGTAATGAATACAGGCTACAAGAGTTTTGAGGTGAATGCTAGAAAAAGACTATTCTTTTATAGTCGGATCTTTAAAGTCAATTCTGGTGAGGGCTTTGACAGAGAAGATGAGATGTATAGAGAAAGCCTCAATCTTAGAAAATACCTAAGTAATCCTTAACAGAATGTTAGTAGAAATATAGACAGTAAAGGGACACCTGGGTGGCTCAATTGGTTAAGCACCTGACTCCTGGTTTCAGGCTCAGGTCATGAGCTCACGATTCCGAGTTCGAGCCCCATGTCAACTCTGCTTGGGATGTAGAGCCTGCTTGGGATTCTTTCTCTCTCCCTTTCTCTCTGCCTGTCCACCCGCTCTCTCTTTCTCTGTCTCAAAATAAATAAGTAAACTTAAAAAAAAAAAGAAATATAGACAGTAAGGATCATTCTGATGAGATCTCAGAAAGAAATGAGGAACTTCTTATTGAATTGACAAAAACTTGGCTGAATTGTATTCATGCTCTACTGTTCTGTGGAAGGTAGAACTTGCAAGTGATGAAAATGGATATTTAGCTGAAGCTACTTCTAAGAAAAAGTGTTGAAGAAGTGGCTTGGCTCCTCCTGATTGCTTATAGCAAAATGAGAGAAGAATGAAGTGATTTGAAGATAGAATTGGTAAGCAGAAAAGAAAGCAGAACTTAAAGATTTGGTAAATCCTCAGCTTATCCATATTGCAAAGATAGAGAGAGAGGGATAAAGAGAGAGAACACTAAAGATGTGGCCAGGCAAGTGTTTGAAAAGATTAGTATGAATTAGTCATCTCAAGAGAAATTTGAGCTCCTATCTAAGACAATGGAAGAATGACCCTGAAGACAATTCAGAGATCATCAGAGCTGCCACTCCTCCCACAGGCCCAGAGTGCAAGGTATGGGGAGGGGTAGGGGGACCCAGTGGTTTCAAAGGAAAGGCCCACTGCCCACTGGCGTCTGCAGGACTTGGGTGATCCTACCTTAAAATGTAATCCCCAAAGTGGTAATATTTGGCCCCACTGGGCCCTCCCACTGGACCTATGATAGGTAATTAAGTCATGAGGGTGGATTAGTGCCTTTAGAAAAAAGATCCCACAGAGCTCCCTTGACCCTTTTGCCCTGTGAGGACACAGGAAAAAGATAGCCATCTATGATATCCTATTATAGCAGCCCAAATGGACTCAAACACAGGGGTACCATCTCTGTGAGAGTGAGATGAGACCTAGCAAAGAGATGTTAGGCACTATATACCACAATGTATAATTTTCTAGAAATTTCTGAAATTTTCAAGCAAAGGAAAAAAATTAAAGCCTAGAACTAAAAAGTGCTACTAAAAATCTGGGTCTGTAGGGGCGCCTGGGTGGCGCAGTCGGTTAAGCGTCCGACTTCAACCAGGTCACGATCTCGCGGTCTGTGATTTCAAGCCCCGCGTCGGGCTCTGGGCTGATGGCTCGGAGCCTGGAGCCTGTTTCCGATTCTGTGTCTCCCTCTCTCTCTGCCCCTCCCCCGTTCATGCTCTGTTTCTCTCTGTCCCAAAAATAAATAAACGTTGAAAAAAAAATTAAAAAAAAAAAAAATCTGGGTCTGTTTATACACACATACCTAAGACTGATTTAAAAGAAACTTTCAGCTATTGGGCAAACTGTTACAGTGTGTAATGTTGACTAAGTTTAGCACAAGTGGAAATTAATATTGAATCTTCAATTATGGAAAAATCACTCAATGCAACTGCTGCCTTGACTAAACTCCGGTGTGGTTTACCTAAGTATAGGCTCTCAAAGAAATAACTTCTTGGGTTAGAAAAAATCAAAACTCTGCCAGTCCAATGCCTAGGAAGATGAGAAATAAGAAATTTATTCAATGCATTTTGAATAGGCTATTCCTCCAAGTATAGGCTAACCCACCATAGCCAACTACATAAACCCATTAGGCTTTTGTTTTTCCCTCCAGAGAAAATCTACTTTGCAACAGCAGGCTATTTTTTTATGAATCCATTAAACATATTGCCAGTATTCTCTGTTCTTTAATTCATCACTTGGTCATTCATAAATTTGTCAATTACGTCAGAATTAATTAGCTTGCTAAATTCAAATATTTTGCAACAACACCCCTGAAGACCAGATCTTGTCTTGAACATTGCATATCACATATGTTCTTGACTTTAGATTTCTATAGGTCATAAGACATTAAATGATAAGCTTCCTCTTTGGCTGATATTTAGAAACATCAAAACATTCTATCTTGAAGTCAGAAAAAACTGTGAGACAAGTTTATTCAGGGCATAAATACTCCCTGTGGTTTAATTAAAGATTGGTAATTAGGATTATTATGTGTTGTGGCTTATCCTGAATTCTGATCACTGTGCTTTGTTCCCAGTTGGCCCTTTTGATCTTTCCTTTCATGCTCCAAATAGTTTTACCAATTTGAGTTTGAAAAAAAAATCCCTTTGTGACTCGATTTATAAAATAAATGTGCTACAACAGTTCGGGGAGAATATTAATGAAGATATAATAGAAATTTTATGATGAAGTTATTTCCTGTGAAGTGTGCTCTGATCAAATTTATTTTCTTAGCTACTTTTGTTTTAAAATTCAATTACTATACACTCTTTAAAATAGTTATTAATTATCTATAGATTACAATGTATGGATGTGCATATATGTGTATACATGTATAACTTACTCCTTTTCTTGTGATTTTTAAAAATATGTGTGGTTTTAATAATTTTGAAATGTAAAGCACACTATAATCCTCTCTATAAACAGGAAAAGAGATGCAGGAGATGTTTCCTCAAGACTTTTCAAGTGTCAGAATTTAAGTTTTTAACTTTTGTCAACTGTTACCATTTCCATTTACTGAAGAGAATCTAGAAACTTAGTTGAAATGATAAGTATGAAGCCTGAACTTAAATAGCTGAAAAATTTGCCAGATTCACAAATGATGGTTTAGCTGTTTGGGGCAAATAAGAAGATTATATACTAGAGAAATCTAGTCAAACCACATTCAAACATCCAGAGTGACATGACAAAGATATCTTCCACGCTATCTCAATGTCCACCTCATGGAAAAGTAATTACTTCCAGGGAAGACCCAACCTTGTAAGCTTTGTTAACC
Organism: Prionailurus viverrinus; assembly: GCF_022837055.1. Lineage (NCBI taxonomy): Eukaryota > Metazoa > Chordata > Mammalia > Carnivora > Felidae > Prionailurus > Prionailurus viverrinus. Next base: position 84,365,835 of record NC_062562.1, on the reverse strand, counting down.
CAGTCCCAACACTAGCAAACTCAGGAAGGGGAAAAACAATCTAAGCATTTTAATTTCTTCTTTTTCTTTGAAAATAAAAATTCCACTAATTCAAACTTCAGTTTTTATTTTTTATTTATTTTTTTTTATGAAATTTATTGACAAATTGGTTTCCATACAACACCCAGTGCTCATCCCAAAAGGTGCCCTCCTCAATACCCATCACCCACCCTCTCCTCCCTCCCACCCCCCATCAACCCTCAGTTTGTTCTCAGTTTTTAACAGTCTCTTATGCTTTGGCTCTCTCCCATTCTAACCTCTTTTTTTTTTTCCTTCCCCTCCCCCATGGGTTCCTGTGAAGTTTCTCAGGATCCACATAAGAGTGAAACCATATGGTATCTGTCTTTCTCTGTATGGCTTATTTCACTTAGCATCACACTCTCCAGTTCCATCCACGTTGCTACAAAAGGCCATATTTCATTTTTTCTCATTGCCATGTAATATTCCATTGTGTATATAAACCACAATTTCTTTATCCATTCATCAGTTGATGGACATTTAGGCTCTTTCCATAATTTGGCTATTGTTGAGAGTGCTGCTATGAACATTGGGGTACAAGTGGCCCTATGCATCAGTGCTCCTGTATCCCTTGGATAAATTCCTAGCAGTGCTATTGCTGGGTCATAGGGTAGGTCTATTTTTAATTTTTTGAGGAACCTCCACACTGCTTTCCAGAGCAGCTGCACCAATTTGCATTCCCACCAACAGTGCAAGAGGGTTCCCGTTTCTCCACATCCTCTCCAGCATCTATAGTCTCCTGATTTGTTCATTTTGGCCACTCTGACTGGCGTGAGGTGATACCTGAGTGTGGTTTTGATTTGTATTTCCCTGATAAGGAGCGACGCTGAACATCTTTTCATGTGCCTGTTGGCCATCCGGATGTCTTCTTTAGAGAGGTGTCTATTCATGTTTTCTGCCCATTTCTTCACTGGGTTATTTGTTTTTCGGGTGTGGAGTTTGGTGAGCTCTTTATAGATTTTGGATACTAGCCCTTTGTCCGATATGTCATTTGCGAATATCTTTTCCCATTCCGTTGGTTGCCTTTTAGTTTTGTTGGTTGTTTCCTTTGCTGTGCAGAAGCTTTTTATCTTCATAAGGTCCCAGTAATTCACTTTTGCTTTTAATTCCCTTGCCTTTGGGGATGTGTCGAGTAAGAGATTGCTACGGCTGAGGTCAGAGAGGTCTTTTCCTGCTTTCTCCTCTAAGGTTTTGATGGTTTCCTGTCTCACATGTAGGTCCTTTATCCATTTTGAGTTTATTTTTGTGAATGGTGTGAGAAAGTGGTCTAGTTTCAACCTTCTGCATGTTGCTGTCCAGTTCTCCCAGCACCATTTGTTAAAGAGGCTGTCTTTTTTCCATTGGATGTTCTTTCCTGCTTTGTCAAAGATGAGTTGGCCATACGTTTGTGGGTCTAGTTCTGGGATTTCTATTCTATTCCATTGGTCTATGTGTCTGTTTTGGTGCCAATACCATGCTGTCTTGATGATGACAGCTTTGTAGTAGAGGCTAAAGTCTGGGATTGTGATGCCTCCTGCTTTGGTCTTCTTCTTCAAAATTCCTTTGGCTATTCGGGGCCTTTTGTGGTTCCATATGAATTTTAGGATTGCTTGTTCTAGTTTCGAGAAGAATGCTGGTGCAATTTTGATTGGGATCGCATTGAATGTGTAGATAGCTTTGGGTAGTATTGACATTTTGACAATATTTATTTTTCCAATCCATGAGCAGGGAATGTCTTTCCATTTCTTTAAATCTTCTTCAATTTCCTTCATAAGCTTTCTATAGTTTTCAGCATACAGATCCTTTACATCTTTGGTTAGATTTATTCCTAGGTATTTTATGCTTCTTGGTGCAATTGTGAATGGGATCAGTTTCTTTATTTGTCTTTCTGTTGCTTCATTGTTAGTGTATAAGAATGCAACTGATTTCTGTACATTGATTTTGTATCCTGCAACTTTGCTGAATTCCTGTATCAGTTCTAGCAGACTTTGGGTGGAGTCTATCGGATTTTCCATGTATAATATCATGTCATCTGCAAAAAGCGAAAGCTTGACTTCATCTTTGCCAATTTTGATGCCTTTGATTTCCTTTTGTTGTCTGATTGCTGATGCTAGAACTTCCAGCACTATGTTAAACAGCAGCGGTGAGAGTGGGCATCCTTGTCATGTTCCTGATCTCAGGGAAAAAGCTCTCAGTTTTTCCCCGTTGAGGATGATGTTAGCTGTGGGCTTTTCATAAATGGCTTTTATGATCCTTAAGTATGTTCCTTCTATCCCAACTTTCTCAAGGGTTTTTATTAAGAAAGGGTGCTGGATTTTGTCGAAGGCCTTTTCTGCATCGATTGATAGGATCATATGGTTCTTCTCTTTTTTTTTGTTAATGTGATGTATCACGTTGATTGATTTGCGAATGTTGAACCAGCCCTGCATCCCAGGAATGAATCCCACTTGATCATGGTGAATAATTCTTTTTATATGCTGTTGAATTCGATTTGCTAGTATCTTATTGAGAATTTTTGCAGCCATATTCATCAGGGATATTGGCCTGTAGTTCTCTTTTTTTACTGGGTCTCTGTCTGGTTTAGGAATCAAAGTAATACTGGCTTCATAGAATGAGTCTGGCAGTTTTCCTTCCCTTTCTATTTCTTGGAATAGCTTGAGAAGGATAGGTATTATCTCTGCTTTAAACGTCTGGTAGAACTCCCCTGGGAAGCCATCTGGTCCTGGACTCTTATTTGTTGGGAGATTTTTGATAACCGATTCAATTTCTTCGCTGGTTATGGGTCTGTTCAAGCTTTCTCTTTCCTCCTGATTGAGTTTTGGAAGAGTGTGGGTGTTCAGGAATTTGTCCATTTCTTCCAGGTTGTCCAATTTGTTGGCATATAATTTTTCATAGTATTCCCTGATAATTGTTTGTATCTCTGAGGGATTGGTTGTCATAATTCCATTTTCATTCATGATTTTATCTATTTGGGTCATCTCCCTTTTCTTTTTGAGAAGCCTGGATAGAGGTTTGTCAATTTTGTTTATTTTTTCAAAAAACCAACTCTTGGTTTCGTTGATCTGCTCTACAGTTTTTTTAGTTTCTATATTGTTTATTTCTGCTCTGATATTTATTATTTCTCTTCTTCTGCTGGGCTTAGGCTGCCTTTGCTGTTCTGCTTCTATTTCCTTTAGGTGTGCTGTTAGATTTTGTATTTGGGATTTTTCTTGTTTCTTGAGATAGGCCTGGATTGCAATGTATTTTCCTCTCAGGACTGCCTTTGCTGTGTCCCAAAGCATTTGGATTGTTGGATTTTCATTTTCGTTTGTTTCCATATATTTTTTAATTTCTTCTCTAATTGCCTGGTTGACCCACTCATTCGTTAGTAGGGTGTTCTTTAACCTCCATGCTTTTGGAGGTTTTCCAGACTTTTTTCTGTGCTTGATTTCAAGCTTCATAGCATTGTGGTCTGAAAGTAAGCATGGTATAATTTCAATTCTTGTAAACTTATGAAGGGCTGTTTTGTGACCCAGTATATGATCTATCTTGGAGAATGTTCCATGTGCACTCGAGAAGAAAGTATATTCTGTTGCTTTGGGATGCAGAGTTCTAAATATATCTGTCAAGTCCATCTGATCCAATGTCTCATTCAGGGCCCTTGTTTCTTTATTGACCGTGTGTCTAGATGATCTATCCATTTCTGTAAGTGGTGTATTAAAGTCCCCTGCAATTACCACATTCTTATCAATAAGGTTGCTTGTGTTTATGAGTAATTGTTTTATATATTTGGGGGCTCCGGTATTCGGTGCATAGACATTTATAATTGTTAGCTCTTCCTGATGGATAGACCCTGTAACTATTATATAATGTCCTTCTTCATCTCTTGTTACAGCCTTTAATTTAAAGTCTACTTTGTCTGATATAAGTATGGCTACTCCAGCTTTCTTTTGGCTTCCAGTCGCATGATAAATAGTTTTCCATCCCCTCACTCTCAATCTAAAGGTGTCCTCAGGTCTAAAATGAGTCTCTTGTAGACAGCAAATAGATGGGTCTTGTTTTTTTATCCATTCTGATACCCTATGTCTTTTGGTTGGCGCATTTAATCCATTTACATTCAGTGTTATTATAGAAAGATACGGGTTTAGAGTCATTGTGATGTCTGTATGTTTTATGCTTGTAGTGATGTCTCTGGGACTTTGTCTCACAGGGTCCCCCTTAGGATCTCTTGTAGGGCTGGTTTAGTGGTGACAAATTCCTTCAGTTTTTGTTTGTTTGGGAAGACCTTTATCTCTCCTTCTATTCTAAATGACAGACTTGCTGGATAGAGGATTCTTGGCTGCATATTTTTTCTGTCTAGCACCCTGAAAATCTCGTGCCAATTCTTTCTGGCCTGCCAAGTTTCAAAAGAGAGATCAGTCACGAGTCTTATAGGTCTCCCTTTATATGTGAGGGCACGTTTACCCCTTGCTGCTTTCAGAATTTTCTCTTTATCCTTGTATTTTGCCAGTTTCACTATGATATGTCGTGCAGAAGATCGATTCAAGTTACGTCTGAAGGGAGTTCTCTGTGCCTCTTGGATTTCAATGCCTTTTTCCTTCCCCAGTTCAGGGAAGTTCTCAGCTATTATTTCTTCAAGTACCCCTTCAGCCCCTTTCCCTCTCTCTTCCTCCTCTGGGATACCAATTATGCGTATATTATTTCTTTTTAGTGTATCACTTAGTTCTCTAATTTTCCCCTCATACTCCTGGATTTTTTTATCTCTCTTTTTCTCAGCTTCCTCTTTTTCCATAACTTTATCTTCTAGTTCACCTATTCTCTCCTCTGCCTCTTCAAGCCGAGCTGTGGTGGTTTCCATTTTGTTATGCATTTCGTTTAAAGCGTTTTTCAGTTCCTCGTGACTGTTCCTTAGTCCCTTGATCTCTGTAGCAAGAGATTCTCTGCTGTCCTGTATACTGTTTTCAAGCCCAGCGATTAATTTTATGACTATTATTCTAAATTCACTTTCTGTTATGTTATTTAAGTCCTTTTTGATCAGCTCATTAGCTGTTGTTATTTCCTGGAGATTCTTCTGAGGGGAGTTCTTCCGCTTGGTCATTTTGGATAGTCCCTGGTGTGGTGAGGACCTGCAGGGCACTTCCCCTGTGCTGTGGTGTATAACTGGAGTTGGTGGGCGGGGCCGCAATCGGACCGGATGTCTGCCCCCAGCCCACCGATGGGGCCACAGTCAGACTGGTGTGTGCCTTCTCTTCCCCTCTCCTAGGGGTGGGATTCACTGTGGGGTGGTGTGGCTCGTCTGGGCTACTTGCACCCTGCCAGGCTTGTGATGCTGGGGATCTGGCGTATTAGCTGGGGTGGGTAGGCAAGGTGCTCGGGGGCAGGAGGGGCAGGCTTAGATCGCTTCTCCTTAGGTGATCCACTTCAGGAGGGGCGCTGTGGCAGCGGGAGGGAGTCAGATCCGCTGCTGGAGGTTTGGCTCCGCAGAAGCGCAGAGTTGGGTGTTTGCGCGGAGCGAGCAAGTTCCCTGGCAGGAACCGGTTCCCTTTGGGATTTCGGCTGGGGGATGGGCGGGGGAGATGGCGCTGGCGAGCGCCTTTGTTCCCCACCAAACTGAGCTCTGTTGTCAGGGGGCTCAGCAGCTCTCCCTCCCTTTGTCCTCCAGCCTTCCCGCTTTCCGAGCAGAGCTGTTAACTTATGACCTCCCAGACGCTAAGTCGCACTTGTTGTGGGAACACAGTCCGTCAGGCCCCTCCGCTTTTGCAAGCCAGACTCGGGGGCTCTGCTTGGCCAGCGAGCCGCCCCTCCGCCCCGGCTCCCTCCCGCCAGTCCGTGGAGCGCGCACCGCCTCGCCGCCCTTCCTACCCTCTTCCGTGGGCCTCTCGTCTGCGTTTGGCTCCGGCGACTCCGTTCTGCTAATCCTCTGGCGGTTTTCTGGGTTATTTAGGCAGGTGTAGATGGAATCTAAGTGATCAGCAGGACGTGCGGTGAGCCCAGCGTCCTCCTAAGCCGCCATCTTGCCGCAACTCCCAAACTTCAGTTTTTAAAACCCATTTTCTTTTATGTTACTGTTCCAAAGAAACAGACATATTGAAACTTTATCATTGTTAAAATAATGGTCAATTTGCTGTTTTATCTAGTACAAATGGTAATGGTGAAAGAATAAAAATTACAGAATTATGAAAACTAGGGTTTTATCTTAAACCTAAGATAGGAATAAATAGCTGGTAATTTAAACTGCATTAGATCAAACCTTTATTTTTGATGATACTCATCTAACTTTAATTCTATTTTCCTTCTTATAATTCTTTGACACACTGTCTTAATTCTATAATGATTTGCCACTATAAAATGCGTTGATATGGCAGTACTAGTAAAAATGTATATGCTTTCTTTGTCCTTAAAAATTTTAGCTTCGTTTAAGATAACACTCACAAGCTTGCAATGACTTCAGCTTAGCTGTCCTGCCAGGCTGTGCTTAGTGTGGAGAATACCAGGACTTCCTAGACTGTATTCTTCCTCAGCTCCAGCCATTTCTTCAGAGTACTCTCCATGTAGAGAGTCCTGGAACACCATGATTCATAACCACTTCAACTTTAGCTATCTGGCCAAGGTACCCTCTGCATGTAGAGCCTCAGGACACTCCAGTTTTGCACCCACTTTAGGCTTAGCTGTCCTTCCAGAATATGCATGCATGGACAGCCCAGGGACCCTCAGCCCTTACCAGGCAGTGCTCCAGTCAGCCAGCAAATTACCAAGCACACACAGTCCATATACAGATGACCACACACAAGACCATTCCTTCATGTTTAGGATAAGTAGTTGTTCCACTTAATCAATAGAAACAAACATAAAAAGTCAAGCAAAATGGGAAGACAGAGGATTATCCTCCAAAAGAAAGAATAAGACACACCTCTGAAAAATAGCTAAATGAAAGGGAGATCATCAATTTGCCTGGTAAAGACTTTAATGCAATGATTCCAAAGATACTCACAGGGCTGGAGAGAGGAGTGGAAAAAACTAGTGAACTTTCAACAAAGAGATAGAAAATATAGAAAAGAACCAATAAGAGGTGAAGAATACAATAATTGATATATTCCATTGAAAAAGTCTATTCTGTACCTGCCATAGTCATGCTCTGTAGGCAGTTGAAGAAATAGTTTTCTTCTATTTTACTGTGAATATATTAACTATTAATGCATGGTAAAAAAAAAAAAAGGTTACTCTCTGTTTCAATTGTTATAACCGGGTAAATATTATGTATGGTAATAAAGAGTCCCAAATCTTAGTGGCTTAAAGCATCAAAGACTTACTCTCTCTCATACAGTTTCTGCTAGGTTTAGGCAGCTTTCCAGGTACCTGTCCTAGGTGGTGGGGTTACATCTTCCCAGCATCCCAGGTTACATCTTCACACCATTAGCTCATAATAAGTACAGTAGCAGAGTGAGAGAGAGCACAGAAGTGCACACATCTTCTGGGTAATATTTCAACCTAGAAGTGATTTATGACACTTCTGTTCACATTTTATTGCCAGGGCAAGTCTTATGGCCTTACCTAAGTTCAAGGGACCAAGAAGGTGAAATATTTCTGAATGCCTGAATGGACCAGAGAACCAGAAATATTGGTGGGGAATAGTAACATTTGCCATACCCTCTGAGATTTTTATTTACTTGTTTGGTTTTTTGTTGATTTGTTTTCATGACCACAGCATACTTTGGTCAGGAGTTGGCAAACTTTTTCTGTCTCTAAAGGAACATAATAAAAATTTTCAGCTTTGGGAGCATACCCTCAGAAATATTCAGCTCCTTTGTTGTAGCATAAAAGTAGCAATAGACAGATAAACATATGAGCATTCTATGTTCCAATTTTTTTTTTTTTTTTTTTTTTTTTTTTTTTTTTTTTTTTTTACAAAATGTGGTGGGTCCGACTTGGCCTGTCTAATACAGAGGCCAAATGCTAATACCAAGAGATCTCTTGAATCATCCTCTTTCTTAACACTTCTTGGTCTCTCACCAAGGCTTCCTCATATAGCCATGTAGTGGGACTGTATACGGTGAAGCTGCTTTTCAATATCCCTCAGGAAAACCAGTCTTATTAATGTGTAGCTACATTATTACATTATTAATGAGTTTATATTTTATTGCTTGAGTAGTCTGTGTGCACTTATTCTTTCAAGCTAAAGAGTAGAAAGGGGAAAATCATCTCTTCCAGTTGGTCACAGAAATGGGAGGAATGTAGTGATGATAGAGAAATGGTTTCGAAGGGGTGTATTTGAGTGTCATTTATCTAAGAAGAAAGATAGGTCATGAAAACAAGTTAGAAGCATTTTATTTCATTGGAGGCAGGAAGGGTTAGGAGTCCTTATGTTCTGCTATACTCGTGTTGCTCATGCTTTTCAAGTTTTCTCAAGCTAATTTACCCTGTTTTAAGTATACTCCCAAATGTCTTCTGAAATATTTTGTTCCTTGGGGTACCTGGGTGGCTCAGTTGGTTAAGCATCTGACTTTGGCTAAGGTCATGATCTCATGGTTCATGGGTTTGAGCCCCGTGTCAGGGTCTGTGCTGTCAGCTCAGAGCCTGGGGCCTGCTTTGGACTCTGTATTTCCCTCTTTCTCTGTCCCTCCCCACTCATGCTCTGTCTCTCTCTCTCTCTCAAAAATAAATAAACATTAAAAATTTTTTAAAAATATTAAAAATACATTTTTTCTTGCTTACTAATGGATTCAGTGAGAACAAATTCACATGAGATTACTTTACTTTTATTCAAAGAATATATGAAAAGCTGTTGACTTTAATAATTATAGTTGTACAGTTGTTGACTATAATAACTATAATAGTGTTGATATATAAGTTTTCTTTTGAATTTTAAAAATGTCATCCACAACCAAAACTGCTATTTTATGTAGCAGGCATGTGTTAAAACTGTAATAATAGAAATGTAAAAGAAGTCGAGCATCTGGGTGGCTCAGGTGGTTAAGCCTCAGGACTCTTGGTCTCAGCTCAGGTCATGATCTCACGGTTGGTGAGCTTGAGCCCCACATCGGGCTCCACGCTGACAGTGTGGAGTGTCCTTGGGATTCTCTCTCTCCCTGTTTCTCTGCCCCTCCCCCACTCACTGTCTCTGTCTCTCTCTCTCTCTCTCAAAAATAAATAAATAAATATTTTAAAAAATTAAAAAAAAAAAGAAAAATGTACAAGTAGCAAGACAAAAAACAGGGGCAGGGTTAAGGAAGGAAGTTTTGCATTTTGGAAAATACCAGTGTTAATGGCCCATTCATAATAGAAACTATACTATATTTTTATTGTTATTACATGAGTCAATGGAAAAAATAAAATGTTAGTACTGCATCTGAATGTTGTCTTGCAAATAACTAAATGACAATACATCAGCAATGTTAGTATTTCAGACTTTCTATAACTTCTAACTCTAAGAAGCTCTTAGAAGATCATATCATCAACTAAAAAGATTAGTGTTCCCTTCCTCCAATAGGGAAAGTAATTAGACAGTATATTTGCTGTGTCTTATCGTTTGACATTAGGATGGTAACAAAATGAGAATAAATGCAGCTGCAGCACACACTGCCAGTTGTCCAAAATTTCCATTCTCATCCTTTCAATGCTAAGTTTAACAACAACCGACGATGTTATTTCCTTTGTCCCCTGCATCTAGGTACAGCCACATGACCAACTTCTAGTCAATGTGACTAAGTTCTGGGGTGTGAAAGAATGTGATGTAAATAACATTCAGGCCATGCCCTGAAAGGCAAAGTGCGCGCGGTACATTTTTGCTTGTTTCAGTCTTGTTAGCTGGAATGCAGAGAGCAAAAAGGAGCAGCTATCTCAGGTGGAAACTGTACATTGAGTATAGTGGACCAGCAAGATAGGAGGCTGGGCCCTGGCAATCTACAGCCACCATATCACACCTGGGGTACTTTTGCTCTGACTATATATAAAAGAGAATTAAATTTTGATGTGGATTAATCCATTTTTACTTTGTCCCTTGTTATTGCAACCAAAACTTTACTCAATTAATCAACCAACTAAACACAAACAAAACAAATGTAAATGGGGTAAGATAAGTAAGAATAATGAATTAATTATTATTCAGTTTGTGACTGTGACAATAGGATTGAGCACTATGGATATACTAAATAGAGTTGCATAGTAAAATACTTGTTTCTAAATTTTAAATAGATAAATAAGCCTTGTTAGGAGCACACTCAAAAACTTCTGTGAACATATATATAAGAAAATTTGAATAAAATATGCAATACAATTCAATAGATTTTGCATGCTGAGTGTAAGCACTCAAGTTGGAGAAGCCAAGGCAGGCATAACTAACTGATAGATCACAAGTATAATTATATTTGTGTGAGCAAAATATTTTGAGATTGCATAGGACTGAGTTTGTACCATTCACTCAGTGAGTTTGTGCTTACAGTTATAAATCTATTGTATTTTGTTGCCTATTTTGTTCAAATTTTCTCATATAAAACACTAATATAAAAATGTCTCTGATTTGTTTAGAAGATTGTAAAATTTAATCTATCTTCAACAAGGATTTATTGACTGCCTCCTATTTGGTCTTCTACTAGGCAGTAGAAAGCAAAAGTTAATGCACAATTCCCATCTTTAAGAAACTCAGAATTGAGTTCAGGAACAAGCAAAACTAACTGTGATAGATCATAATAAGTGCAATAATATTAGTATGAAGAAAGTACTTTGGGAGTACATATGGGTAAGTGATTAATTTTCTTCCAGAAGTCAGAATAGGTTTCTTAGAAAAAGTGATATATGAGCTAGACCTTAGAGAATGAGTTGTATTGTTCCAGCCTTTGTCCTTTCAGGAGTTTCAAAATTCAAATTTGTCACAAATTTATTTATGAAATGAGCTGCTTCAAAAAGTGGCACATTTTTGGGGCACCTGGGTGGCTCAGTCGGTTAAGCCTCCGACTTCAGCTCAGGTCACTATCTCATGGTCTGTAAGTTCGAGCCCCGCGTTGGGCTCTGTGCTGACGGCTCAGGGCCTGGAGCCTGCTTCCGATTCTGTGTCTCCCTCTCTCTCTGCCCCTCCCCGTTCATGCTCTGTCTCTCTCTGTCTCAAAAATAAATAAAAACGTTAAAAAAAATTAAAAAAAAAACAAAACAAAAAGTGGCACATTTTATATCACTGAAGATGATAGAGCCCCCACTGCTCAAAGCTTAAGCACAATATTGTGGTAGGAAGTCAACATCTGTGATGGGGTGTTTGGCAGATATACTTTGCTTCTCTAAGTTCCTTGTCCCCTGAGATAGTAAACTAAATTCTTAGCTGGGGTAGATATTAAGATGAAGAAGGATTTGGGGGATAGATGTATTCCAGGCAAATGGACAGCATGTACAAAGCTCTAAAAGTAATTCATGTATTTGAACAATGTGAAATAGGCCTGCACAACCAGAATGAATAGTGGCAGGAGTGCATTGGTAGGAAGAGAAGTCAAAATAGGCAAGAGATGAGATGGAAAGTATGAATTGAGTTCAGATTAACAAAATCCTCAAATATAATGTTTAGGAGTTTTAGATTTATTCTATAAGCTGATGAAATACAACAGACATTTTGGAGTAAGAAAGATATGTGAGAGTTTTGAAAGAATGAAGTGAAGATACTATAATTCACAAAAGTACATAAGATCATATATGATATCTGGTGTGCTTCTGGTATTTTTGTGCACAAAGTATTTTTCCTTTTCTTGCTAAAAGTACCTCCTCTTTCTTTTAGAACCACTTCTTTGGGATGCCTGGGTGGCTCAGTCAGTTGAGCGTCCGACTTCAGATCAGGTCATGATCTTGTGGTTCACGAGTTCGAGCCCCGCATTGGGCTTTGTGCTCACAGCACAGAGCCTAGAGCCTGCTTTAGATTCTGTGTCTCTCTCTCTGAATGCCCCTCCCCCACTCATACTCTGTCTCTTTCTCTCTCTCAAAAATGAATAAAATAAAATAAAAGAATCACTTTTTCTCACCTACAAACAGTCTTGGCATGATTGTCAGTTAAGGTGGACAAACAACCTAAGCCAAAGAATGAAGAAGTTCCCCCTTGAATTTGAATCTTGTGTCCTCAGTTGAAGCTGGTGATTCTCTCTACCCCAAAGACTGTATGTACCTTGCAGAGATTATTTATTTGTTTATAAACCTATATCTGCAGAGCTGCTTTATTCTTGTTCTTCCTAAAGTATCATTGTTCAGCTTTTCCTTCAATACCTTTTGCCACCTTGCATTGTTTCATAAATTCTAGATTGGTGACTAGTCATAGTTCACTTCTGGTTTCGCAAATAGAAAACCCCAGTACACATCCAGTACAGACATATCTGATAATAAGCATATGCTTCACATATTACTTGGTCCCTTAGTGAGATCAGTAGTATTATTCAAAAAATAGTTGATGTTATATATACAGTGGAGTATTACTCGGCAATCAAAAAGAATGAAATCTTGCCATTTGCAACTACATGGATGGAACTGGAGGGTATTATGCTAAGTGAAATTAGTCACAGGAAGACAAAAATCATATGATTTCACTCATATGAGGACTTTAAGAGACAAAACAGATGAACATAAGGGAGGGAAACAAAAATAATATACAAACAGGGAGGGGGACAAAACAGAAGAGACTCATAAATATGGAGAACAAACTGAGGGTTGGTGGAGGGGTTGTGGGAGGGGGGATGGGCTAAATGGGTAAGGGACACTAAGGAATCTACTCCTGAAATCATTGCTGCACTATATACTACCTAATTTGGATGTAAATTTAAAAAAATAAAAAAATAAAACAAGTTAAAATAAAAAAATAAATAAAATAGTTGATGTTGGATAACAGCAAAATGGTGGAACAGGACGTCCCAGAGTTTCCCAACTCAACAGCAATACACAGACTATTTCTCTTTGAGAGAAATCTAGAGACCAGTTGAAAGGTCCCTGCACCCCATGCAAATGGCAAAAACAGATACATCAAAGCTGGTAGGAAAATTCATGGCACCCCCTCACCATAATCCCTCTTTTTGGCACATGATCAACAGAAACCATCCCAGCTCCCATCTTCTCCCTGGGTAAGGAAGGAGATGACTATACCATATATACAAAGTTCAGATTCCTGCTTAAGGGACTTTTATCTGTCTTGCCTGAGTCTAAGACCTGACAAGAGAGGACCCCAGGTTGGAAGCCAGTGAGAACAAAAATGAGAGTTTGGACTAGTATATATTCACTTGCCATACCCTTCCTTCAGGTTCAGCACAGAAGAAGGGGATGAAAACCTTCAAATCCTACCTCCTTTTTGGGGAAGGAAAGGTTGGAGCCTGGGTCTAATATTTCAGCCTTTCAATGAGCTGTACCAGGGAGTGACTTCTGTCTCACCTACTTTGGAGTACTAATAGAACCTGGAAAATTCTAGATTATTGGGGGCCAAAGAAAACAAATTCAAAGGCTTGGACTATTACACATTCACTTGAAATTTATAAATATGGAATATGTGAATAATGATAATAAACTATATATTGTTAGGCATATTGTTGCCTTAAACAAAATCAGGGAGAAGGAATGAGGGGCAAGGATTAAGGTAACAATTAACAAAGTTTACCACAGAAATGCCAAAAAAAGTCTTCAAAGGTCAATAAGCTATCTCCATTACAGAATATTATAATAATATGTGATTTTAGAGTTTTTTTCCTGTAAAATTTTGGAACCATGGTATTTGTATCACTCAACCATTGGCTAGACAGCATATATACTATATATACTATATACTTACATATTATGTGTATTTTATAGATGTAAAATATTAAATATATAGCATGTTTAATATAATATAAAACAAATTCTGGTGAACACTTGTTACTGTAACACATACATGTATATTCAAGAACAGAGCATTCAGAACAGAATACACAACAGGAAGACACAGATAAGTGTAATGTAAAAGATTTCTTTTTTCCTGATATAATAGAATAAAACAAAAAGTACTCAAAAATGGCTAAGTGTTTTATTTGCCTCTTTTTTTGTTGTTGAGTGTGAAATGACTATGAAAGTATAAGAAAATAATAGTTTCCTTTAAGAAGTACATAATGAAAAATTTCTTTGTCAAAGTGAAAAATATCAATTTGTGTTGGTAAGTAGGTCTGTGTGCATTAAATAGTGAGTGTGATATTAATCTACCATGAAGAAAAGAAGCCACACTCTAATCTCAAAAAATAAAAATCACCAATGGTCTTTAAGCTTGTAAAACAACTTCAGAATTTTAATAAGTATCGGTAAACACATCTTGAGTTCTTTAGAATCTGTTCAAACTGTTGAGTTCTGAACTAATTTACTTCTACCAAAATTTAATGAGAGAACATTTCATATTTTTGTTTTTTCCTTTACTACATACTTCTTTTCCCACTCCCCACCTACCTAGTTAGGTCTTTTTTTGGTTCTGTTTTTCTATCTGAATAATTAATTCTAACTTATTTTGTGTTGTTGGATTATAGTTGACAAACAATGTTACATTAGTTTCAGGTAAACAAAATAGTGATTAAATGGTGTATACAGTATGCAATGCTCACCAGGAGTGTAACTACCATCTGTCACTCTATAGTATTACAGTATCACCAGAGAGCTATTACAGTACATTATATATATTCCTTATGTGGCACCCTTTATTCCCTTTCATTCTGTAACTGGAAGCCTGTATCTCCCCCTATCTTTCACTCATTTTGCCCATTTCCCCCTGCAACCATCAGTTTGTTCTCTGTATTTATGGGTCTCTGTGTACTTTTTGTTTGTTTATTTGTTCTTTAGAGTCCATATATGAGTGAACTCATTTGGTATTTTTCGTTCTTTGCCTTACTTATTTAATTTGGCCTAATACCCTCTAGGCCCATCTATGTTGTTGCAAATGGTAAGATCTCTTTCTTTTTTATAACTAAGTCATAGTCCATCATACATATATATCACATCATCTTTATCCATTCATCTATTAATGGACACTTGGGTTGCTTCCATATTTTGGCCACTGTAAATAATGCTGCAGTAAACACAGGGGTACATATTATTTTTTTCAAATTAATGTTTTAATTCTACCTTATTAAGACCTATGCCCCTATGTATTCTGTTTTATACATTTCTGAAACTTCTTATTAATACCTACATATTTTTCCACAAACAAAACCATTACTTTGGTTTTTATTCCTTTGCTCTTGACATCCTAACTTATGCTCAAATATGAAGGTGTGTTCTGAATTTTAAGGAGAGTTTAAAATATGTTGTCACTGATTTTTTTTTAGACAATGATACATTTTGATAAATGATTTGTTCCTCTTATTTTTCATGGGTCTTGCTGAATTTTGGACTCCTTCCATGAAAAGTGCTTTCAAGGAGGTTCTTGGCTATAACACTATTGAGGCTTTTTATACCCATAAATATCTTTATTCCCAACTCATATTGAAAATGTTTACAGGCACATATTTTTGGTTCAAATTTTTTTCTTTAGTATTTTGAAAATATTATTCCATTGTGTTCTTACTACTGGAGCTGGCATTGAAAAGTTTGGTGTCAATCTGATTTTGTTTTGTTAGGACTAACCTGACCTTTCTCTTTAGAAGATTTTAGAATTATTTTCTTGGTCTTTAATCTTTTGAAATTTCTTCTTAAATATATTTCTAAATGTATTAAAATAACAATATACCCATCCAAAAGCCAGTGTATTCAAGGAAGAATATCATGATCAAATAAACTTTACTTGAGATTTTCAAGACATTTTCAACACTACTAATCTTTTAAGCTTATTCATTTCATTAACATTATAAAAGTAAATATCTAACTGGACATTGGATTATGAAAAAAAATTGTAAAATTCAAAATGAATAGCTAATAATGTTCCTTATTAGGCTAGGATCAGAAAATCAAATTACTGAACATTGTTAATAATGTTATCCACCAGAAACCTACAAAAAAAAAACATGTAAAACATGAGAATTGTCCACACTAAAACCAGACTCTAGACAAGTATATTCATGTATCATCTAAGATAGTTTCAGCTGCAAATAATAAAATGGAAACTAAACCTGCTGAAATGATAAAGAAATTTATTGACTTGCAAAACTAGAAGACCAGATATAAGTAAGCTTCAGAATTAGCTTGATCCAGTAGCTGTGTCTCTATAATTCACTCATATGTGATATCTGTGTTTGCTTCACACTCAGGCTCAATATTTTTCATGGTGGGAAAGTGGATGCAGCATTTTTCAGACATCTGCCCCCCAGACCAGGATGTCCTAAAGAAGAGAATGTGTCTCTTCTATTGGATATCTTTTAAAGAGAGAAGAAACCTCACACACAGAATTCTCTAGCAAGTCAGTATCCAGGTCTGTTGACCCCAAACTGCTCCACTTCTATCTTCCATGTTTGTTAACAGTAATTTCTTATGATATTTGGCTTTGGCTTAAGTTATTGTAATTCAGTTGTGGCATTGTGGCAAGTGTATTGGATTACTCTTGAGCAATAAAATTTACCTCTGATGCGGGGGCCAAGTCAATTGTCTCTGAAGCAAATGGGGTGCTTTGGAGAATTTTAGTTACCTAATTTTCAAAATCAAGTCATTAATGCAGCCAAGGCAGTCATAAGAGGAAAGTATATAGCAATCCAGGCCTAAAGAAGGAAGAAAGATCTCAGATACTCAACCTAACCTTATGCCTTAAGGAGCTGGAAAAAGAACAGCAAATAAAACCCCAAACCAGCAGAACACATGAAATAAGAAAGATTAGAGCAGAAATCAATGCTATTGAAACCAAAAAACCACTAGAACAGATCAATGAAACCAGAAGCTGGTTCTTTGAAAGAATTAACAAAATTAACAACCCACTAGCCAGTTTGATCTAAAAGAAAAGGGAAAGGACCCAAATAAATAAAATCAAGAATGAAAGAAGAGAGATCACAACCAACACAGCAGAAATAAAAACAATAATAAGAGAATATTATCAGCAATTATATGCCAATAAAATGGGCAAACTGGAAAAAATGGACAAATTCCTAGAAACATATACACTACCAAAACTGAAACAGGAAAAAATAGAAAATTTGAACAGACCCATAACCAGTAAGGAAATCAAATTAGTAATCAAAAAATCTCCCAAAAAACAAGAGTCCAGGGCCAGATGGATTTCCAGGGGAATTCTACCAAACATTTAAGGAAGAGTTAACACCTATTCTCTTGACGCTATTCTAAAAAATGGAAATGGAAGGAAAACTCCAAACTCTTTCTATGAAGCCAGCATTACCTTGATTCCAAAACCAGACAGAGACCCCACTAAAAAGGAGAACTACAGACCAGTTTCCTCTGCAAGGAAAATTGCAATGCAATGCAATGCAATGCAATGCAATTTTGCAATGCAAAAATCCTCTACAAGATATTAGCCAACCGGATCCAACAATACATTAAAAACAATTATTCACCACGACCAAGTGGGATTTATACCTGGGATGCAGGGCTGGTTCAATATCCACAAAACAATTAACATGATTCATCACATCAATAAAAGAAAGGACAAGAACCATATGATCCTCTCAATAGATGCAGAGAAAGCATTTGACAAAATAGAGCATCCTTTCTTGATAAAAACCTTCAAGAAAGTAGGGATAGAAGGAGCATACTTTGAGATCATAAAACCATATATGAATGAACCAACACTAATAGCATCCTCAATGGGGAAAAACTGAGAGCTTTCCCCCTAAGGTCAGAACAAAACAGGGGTGTCCACTCTCGCCACTGTTATTGAACATAGTATTGGAAGTCTTAGCCTCTGCAATCAGACAACACAAAGAAATAAAAGGCATCCAAATCGGCCAGGAGGAGGTCAAACTTTCACGCTTCGCAGATGACATGATACTCTATATAGAAAACCCAATAGATTCCACCAAAAAACTGCTAGAATTGATTCATGAATTCAACAAAGTTTCAGGATAAAAAAATCAATGCACAGAAATCGGTTGCATTCCTATGCACCAACAATGAAGTGACAGAAAGAGAAATCAAGGAATCGATCCCATTTACAGTTGCACAGAAAAACACAAAATCCTAGGAATAAATCTAACCAAAGAGGTGAAAAATCTATATACTGAAAACTATAGAAAGCTTATGAAAGAAATTAAAGAAGACACAAAAAAATGGAAAAACATTCCATGCTCCTGGATTGGAAGAACAAATATTGTTAAAAATGTCGATACTACCCAAAGCAATCTACACATTCAATGCAATCCCCATCAAAATAACACCAGCATTCTTCACAGAGCTAGAACAAAGAATCCTAAAATTTGTATGGAACCATAAAAGACCCCGAATAACCAAAGTGATCTTGAAAAAGAAAACCAAAGCAGGAGACATCACACTCCCAGACTTCAAGCTATACTACAAAGCTATAATCATCAAGACAGTATGGTACTGGCACAAGAACAGACACTCAGATCAATGGAACAGAATAGAGAGCCCAGAAATGGACCCACAAACATATGGCTAACTAATCTTTGACAAAGCAGTAAAGAATATCCAATGGAATAAAGACAGTCTCTTCAGCAAGTGGTACTGGGAAAACTGGACAGTGACATGCAGAAGAATGAACCTGGACCACTTTCTTACACCATACACAAAAATAAACTCAAAATGTATGAAAGACCTCAATGTAAGACAGGAAGCCATCAAAATCCTCGAGGAGAAAGCAGGCAAAAACGTCTTTGATCTTGCCTGCAGCAACTTCTCACTCAACATGTCTCTGGAGGCAAGGGAAACAAAAGCAAAAACGAACTACTGGGATCTCATCAAAATAAAAAGCTTCTTCACAGCAAAGGAAACAATCAGCAAAGCTAAAAGGCAACTGACAGAATGGGAGAATATATTTGCAAACGACATATCAGATAAAGGGTTAGTATCCAAAATCTATAAGAACTTATCAAACTCAACACACAAAAAACAAATAATCCAGAGAAGAAATGGGCAAAATACATGTATAGACACTTCTCCAAAGAAGACATCCAGATGGCCAACCATCACATGAAAAAATGTTCAACATCACTCATCATCAGGGAAATACAAATCAAAACCACAATGAGATACCACCTTACACCTGTCAGAATGGCTAACATTAATAACAATGGATGTTGACGAGGATGCAGAGAAAGAGGATCTCTTTTGCACTGTTGGTGGGAATGCAAGCTGGTGCAGCCACTCTGGAAAAGAGTATGGAGGTTCCTCAAAAATACTAAATATAGAACTACCCTATGACCCAGTAATTGCACTACTAGGTATTCATCCAAGGGATGCAGATATGCTGTTTTGAAGGTACACATGCACCCCAATGTTTATAGCAGCACTATCAACAATAGCCAAAGTATGGAAAGAGCCCAAATGTCCATCAATGGATGAATGGATAAAGAAGATGTGGTATATATATACAATGGAGTATTACTCGGCAATCAAAAAGAATGAAATCTTGCCATTTGCAACTACGTGTATGGAACTGGAGGGTATTACACTAAGTGAAATTAGTCAGTCAGAGAAAGACAACTATATGATTTCAGTCATATGAGGATTTTAAGGACAAAACAGATGAACATAAGGGAAGGGAAACAAAAATAATATAAAAACAGGGAGGGGGACAAAACGGAAGAGACTCATAAATATGGAGAACAAACAGGGTTGCTGGAGGGGTTGTGGGAGGGTGGATGGGCTAAATGGGTAAGGGGCATTAAGGAATCTACTCCTGAAATCATTGTTCCACTATATGCTACCTAATTTGGATGTAAATCTAAAAAAATAATAAAATAATAAAATAAAAATAAACATTAAAAATTATAAAAATAATATAAATAAACATTAAAAAATTATATTAAAAAAAGTCATTGATTAAAAGAAAGAACAGGTAAATAGCTACCAACAATGGCTACGGCAATCATCATCACCATAAATATTTTAAATTATACTAATAATTCAAAAGAATAATACAAAAAGAAGTAGGAGATATAAATATTGGAGAGGAATAATTGGAAGAGGATGCAAAGTTGTCATTTTATAATATCTTGAAAAAAATAACAGAGCTAACTGAGAATCTAGACTACTGAGGAAAATGACTTGGTTCAAGAGCAGCACTAGAAAATTACTTTCTTACACATAAGTAATAGCTGATTAGAAATTGTAGAAGTTTTTTTTAAAAACATCCCCCTAACACATTAATAACAGCCATGAATTTCTGGTATATGTAGAAGTTAGTCTACCATATAATGTGCAGGACCTACATGTTTAAAGTATAAAACTACTAGAGGGCCTAACCTGTACAAAGGACTTGGCCTTGGATGGCATGATTAAAATATTAAAATTTTTACAAAATAAGGGCACTTGGCTGGCTCAGTTAGTTAAGTGTCTGACTCTTAATCTCAGTTCAGGTCATGATCTCATGGTTCATGAGTTGGAGCCCAGCATGGGGCTCTGGGCTGATGACGTGCAGACTGCTTGGGATTCTGTCTCTCCTTTTTTCTGCCCTTTCCCTGCTTGTGCTCTCTATACTCCCTCAAAATAAATAAATAAACTTAACAAATTTTTACAAAATAAAATATAGAGAGAACAAAAAAGAAAATAACCAAAGCATTCCATGGCAATATTTCTTCAGAACAAGCAAGAAAAAGTGGTATCTTATTATGGTTTTTATGTATATAAATGCCTTAAATACAAGCCACAGCTCTGTTTCTTGTTTCAGTTTATAAATTTTTAGTTATCTAATTTGCTGTGGGACAGTTTATAATACCTAAAGAATTGAAGAGTGTGCATGTTTTCTGTGGATTTTAGAAATTTGTCAAGTTAAGTATTTATCAGCTCTGCCTGAACATTAGAAACACCTACAATCTTTAAACATCATTGATGTCTACATCTATACAAATCAATGATATCACATTTTTAGGAGTGACACCAGGCCTCTGGGATTTTTCGAAGTTTCCCAAGCTGTTCCAAAGTAAACCAGGGTTGAAAACTTTGGACTAAATTCTCTACTGCATGTTTTATGATGATAACAAGAAGCTGTAGAAAAGAAAGAAAAAGGCATTTGTCTGGAAATTTGGAAATAATTTTCATAAATTCTTGGACTACAAGGAAATTGATGACCAAAGCATCTTAACTATTCATAGAGAATATGCTTTAGAAGACTTTAATTGTTCAGAGAAAAGGACAGAATATTTTGGAATTAAAATATCTTTTCATTCTCATAAAAGTATGACATTGTCTAATAAATTAATTATCTTTCTATCAGGCTGAGTGTTTTACCATGAAAGATTCTATAGAAGATGAGCTATATACAAAGGCTGGAGTAGAAATTCAGAGTCTCTGACCAAACTCAGAAGAAAGGGGGGAAAGGGTAAGGGCAGAGAAGATGATTAGGAGGTTGTGAAGAAGGTCAGGTGCAGATCTGGAAGAAAGAAAGTTCAGCCAACATGAAAAATCCAAAAGCAGACTGAAAAATAAGTAGGGTGAAACCTGAGATGTCATGATATATTGTTTTTCTTTATTTTAGCCTTGACCTTGCAGTGGTCGAGAGAAAATAAGTGCTGCATCTAAGGATATTACTGCTCAGTGCTGGTTCCTTAAGATATTTTCTGCTTTGCATATATATATATATATATATATATATATATATATATATTAGTTATATAGTTATATAGTGTCAACTCAGGAGTAACTGAAAACAAGTTAAGATGTTTTACAAGCAACAAATTACACTGTCTCTTTCAAGCATATTATTGTGTTATTAGAAGGTGATTTTCATAATCAAAAGGGATTCATTAAAAAATACTGAAATAGTGTTTAAAATAGAACTCATTTTAAAATCATTCTTTCCACATTCCCTGCTCATGGATTGGAAGAATAAATATTGTCAAAATGTCAATACTACCCAAAGCTATCTACACATTCAATGCAATCCCAATCAAAATTGCACCAGCATTTTCTTGAAACTAGAACAAGCAATCCTAAAATTCATATGGAACCACAAAAGGCCCCGAATAGCCAAAGTAATTTTGAAGAAGAAGACCAAAGCAGGAGGCATCACAATCTCAGACTTTAGCCTATACTACAAAGCTGTCATCATCAAGACAGCATGGTATTGGCACAAAAACAGACACATAGACCAATGGGATAGAATAGAAACCCCAGAACTAGACCCACAAACGTATGGCCAACTCATCTTTTACAAAGCAGGAAAGAACATCCAATGGAAAAAAGACAGTCTCTTTAACAAATGATGCTAGGAGAACTGGACAGCAACATGCAGAAGGTTGAAACTAGACCACTTTCTCACACCATTCACAAAAATAAACTCAAAATGGATAAAGGACCTACATGTGAGACAGGAAACCATCAAAACCCTAGAGGAGAAAGCAGGAAAAGACCTCTCTGACCTCAGCCGTAGCAATCTCTTACTCGACACATCCCCAAAGGCAAGGGAATTAAAAGCAAAAATGAACTACTGGGACCTTATGAAGATAAAAAGCTTCTGCACAGCAAAGGAAACAACCAACAAAACTAGAAGTCAACCAACGGAATGGGAAAAGATGTTTGCAAATGACATATCGGATAAAGGGTTAGTATCCAAAATCTATAAAGAGCTCACCAAACTCCACACCCAAAAAACAAATAATCCAGTGAAGAAATGGGCAGAAAACATGAATAGACACTTCTCTAAAGAAGACATCCAGATGGCCAACAGGCACATGAAAAGATGCTCAACATTGCTCCTCATCAGGGAAATACAAATCAAAACCACACTCAGATATCACGTCACGCCAGTCAGAGTGGCCAAAATGAACAAATCAGGAGACTATAGATGCTGGCGAGGATGTGGAGAAACGGGAACACTCTTGCACTGTTGGTGGGAATGCAAATTGGTGCAGCCACTCTGGAAAACAGTGTGGAGGTTCCTCAGAAAATTAAAAATAGACCTACCCTATGACCCAGCAATAGCACTGCTAGGAATTGACCCAAGGGATACAGGAGTACTGATGCATAGGGGCACTTGCACCCAAATGTTTATAGCAGCATTCTCAACAATAGCCAAATTATGGAAAGAGCCTAAATGTCCATCAATTGATAAATGGATAAAGAAATTGTGGTTTATATACACAATGGAGTACTACAGGGCAATGAGAAAGAACGAAATATGGCCCTTTGTAGCAACGTGGATGGAACTGGAGAGTGTTATGCTAAGTGAAATAAGCCATACAGAGAAAGACAGATACCATATGTTTTCACTCTTATGTGTATCCTGAGAAACTTAACAGAAACCCATGGGGGAGGGGAAGGAAAAAAAAAAAGAGGTTAGAGTGGAAGAGAGCCAAAGCATAAGAGACTCTTAAAAACTGAGAACAAACTGAGGGTTTATGGGGGATGGGAGGGAGGGGAGGGTGGGTGATGGGTATTGAGGAGGGTACCTTTTGGGATGAGCACTGGGTGTTGTATGGAAACCAATTTGACAATAAATTTCATTAAAAAAAAGAGAGAAGAAAGTTCTCAGAAAACATGGAAAAAATTAAAAAAAAATAAAATAAAATAAAATCATTCTTTCCAAGTTGCATTTTAGCAAGCAATATTTTTTATTAGATGAGTCTGAACAAGTAATGCATCTAGTTTTAAATAAATTTGTAAGTATCTTGATGTATCATATTTTTGTTTCAGTGATTGATTTAGTAATAAATATTTTCTATTCTATGGCTTTGTCAGTACTAGAAACATGTGTAGGTGGGGTGGGATAGGTGAATGAAAAGATTAGCAGAAAAAGGAGAAATAATTATTTTAAGATGAGCTGTTATTTAACCTCTTGAATTTGGTAAAGAAAAATGTTCTTATGAAATTCTATTTTTAATAACCCTAAGATTATTCACACAGTATATACAATAGAACTTTTTCTAGTATGGAAGCCTAACAATGTCTGTACTTGCTAACAACGTAGACAAATATATTGGACACGAGGATTTACTCCTCTACAATATTAAATCAAATTCATAAGAAGAATTCCCTACCTATATACTTGCGCCTTTTCACTCTGTGGCATTCAATCATTTACCGGATACTTCTATGCTTCTTAGTTATATTAAGGTCTTAACAAATATAGTCAGCATCTCTGATTTTAAAATATATTATTTTATATAGAATGTTAAAAATATTTAAGTGCTCATAAATTCTAATTATTTTTAGCTGGTGCACCAATCAAAGTTCTACCAAGCGAAGGCTGAATCCCTGTTCTACTTAATTGAAGTTCTATTGAATATCCTTAATACCCTTTGGACAGACCAATCAAATGCTAGCAAACCTGGAGTATTAAGGTCAGGGAGTACAATCTAAGATAAAATTTCATAACTGCTCACGTCCCAAGACAACTTACACGGCCATCAGAAGAATGAATTTAGGCCACTTTTTTGTACCCAGGAAACAATGTTGATAGTTAAAACTAGAAAATTCTGACTGGCATTCACTTACCAACATCATGGAGAAGAATACTATAACAGCAGTAGGCTGAAAGAACTTACACCATAAGCTGTTTAGTACTTTTGGACAGAATTCTCCTCCCAAATTTTCTTTGGTCTTTGACATAAACCATTTTAAACTTCTCCCTCAGATCTTCCTATAATACGTTGGTTTGCTTCAAACATAGTTCATTTTTTTTTCTCATCATAATAGTATTAGCACATGAGGGTGCTTCTTTCTGAAGGTTATGGAAGTGTTGTCTACTGGAATCTAA
The DNA here is from genome assembly GCF_022837055.1 of Prionailurus viverrinus. NCBI lineage: Eukaryota > Metazoa > Chordata > Mammalia > Carnivora > Felidae > Prionailurus > Prionailurus viverrinus. Next base: position 84,341,048 of record NC_062562.1, on the reverse strand, counting down.
GCCATACACAATCAAACTTTCACATTGTTTTTGGTTCATCTCAAGTTTTTGGTCAACAGAATTTAAATATTTTTCGATTTCCCCTTAGTCTGGATGTCATTTCATGAAGTGTTCTGGGTTGAATTGTGTCACCAGAAAAGAGATTTTAAAGTCTTAGCCCCCTACACTGCAGTGTGTGACCCTATTTGGAAATGGGGTCTTTACAAAGTAATCATGTTAAAATAAGGTCATTATGTTGGTCCCTATCCAATATGACTGGTGTCCTTATAAAAAGGTGAAATTTGGCACAAATTTGCCTAAAGGGAAGACCACAGGAAGACAAACAGGGAGAAGAAAGCCATGTGACTGGCATGATGCAATCACAAGCCAAGGAATGCCAGCAGCAAAAGAGAATTTTCCCCTGGAACATCAGAGACATAAGCATGACCCTAATGACATTTTGATTCTGAGCTTCTAGCCTCTAGAACTATGAGAGAATAAATTTCTGATTTTTTTAAGATACCAGATTTTGCTACCTTATTGCAACAATCTTAGGAAACTAAACCATGAGATTTTCGCTATATTTACACAGTGTCAAATTTTCTGACTTCACATGCTCTGTTTTTCAAACTCATCCTGCACATTAAAATGTTAGAACATTTGTCTTGTCCATCAGTGTAAAGATATCTCTGAGCATTGCTCTTGTATATCCTAAATGCATGCACCCAGGTGGGCTGGACATCCCTTGGTCTTGCGTTTGAAGTCTATTCACTCTTAATGTATAAACAATTCTACAAGCAAAATTCACTCATTTTCAGATCAATACATGAAAATGTAAGAAACCCCTCAAATATTCCATTGAAGTCCTTTATTTCATTCCATTAAAACTAAATGTATTAATTAAAGGTGGGTGTTGCATCAAATATCTAAATAGATAGCAATAAGCAATGGAAGATGGAACTGTGGCTTAGAGGTATGAGATGAATGTTTATTAAAAGTTGATATATGAACTCTAACATAACCATGTGGCACTCCTCAGCAGCTACTGAATGATTCATTGTAATACTGCATTACTAGAATCTTTCAAAATCTTTCATTCTGTGCCTCTAAATCTGCTATTTAAGAAGTCAGAAAAGCATGCAATATGCAAAACATTTTGGTCACATTTGTGGAATGTAGAATGTTTAAAATTAAAGTGAGTTTTAGTTCAAAGGGGGACATTCAGATATGGAAAATGGACTCTTGAACTGCAAAGGTGATGCTTGATTAAGGCAGACTAATTAACACACTATGCCTGGTCATCCCAATTTCCAGCTCCATATCTGGCACAACCACAACTAGCTAATCCATAAAGGAACCATTCACTGGTCTGGTGGAAAATATCTCTGCTGGTAAGGAATGATTAATATAACCCAATTCAAAGCATTGCATGGGATTCATCCAGTTTTATAAACTCCTCCATTTTGTAATGAAATTAGACGTTAAAACTTGTCTGGAGAGACTCTCTTATAAAATAAACAACAACAGTAATAAAAATCAATCAGGGATATATTACATTAATTATTAAAATATTTCTGAAGCAACATATTACACCAGTTCCCTTTTATATTCTATTAACCAGAAAGGTCTTTCTGAAATTCAGAGAACCAGGAAGAATCCTTCAAAACTGCTATGACACCTCCCCCCGGTTCCCCCACCAAACCCGTCCAATTTAAACTTAACATAAAGCAGAAACTCAAGCTGGAACTACTTCAGTGACCCTTGCATGTCTCTCAAACTCATCAAAAATCAGTTTTCAACATCTGCATTCTGAGGTCCAGAGACAAAGAAAAAGAAAATAAGCAGAGAAATAAGGAAAATAGTAGAAAGAATAGTACAGTTGAAAAATAAAAAAGGATATAGAGGAAGAGAAAGTAGATGAGAAAAGAGAGAAATACTGCCCTAATTCCCTACTTTTCAGCTACCGTATTAGAGACATACACTTATCTCACCATTGTCTGCAACTCATTGATGAGAGAAAAGTGTGTATGTGTACCCTTGCATTTCATCTGTGCCACGTTTGTAGTGTCTTTGGCTAAGTTTTGAGTCCTTTGAGATTTCTGAGTGCTGACAACATGAATGAAAAATTAACTCTAGAATTTAAAGGGTGACATGAATCACAGATTGCATATTTCATCAACTGTCACCCAGTTTCAATTTCTCTTCAGGACATATCTTCAAGGAAGTCAGCCTGTCTTCATATCCTGACTTCAAGATCTCTGTAGTATTTAGCACCATAAAAATAATTTTTTAAAAAAGCAGAAGGAAAGGCAAGTGCAAAATGTGTATTCTCCATGACATTTGTCTTTGCTGCCTTTACGATTCCATTACTTTTCAGTATTTGCAAAGTCCACTGATGACTGGGTGTCTACTTAGTCCTCAAAAGTGACATATTTTGTATTTCATACATAATCTAAGACATTAACAATACTTTTAAAGCATGGGAACTTAACCTAATACCAAATGTCACGGCTATTCCATATACTCCAGTACAGTATTTAAGTTCTATATCCCATTTCAGTTTGTGTGTAGGGTGGGGGATGGGGGTGGGAGGAATGGGGGCTTCCCACCTCCAGGCAATACTCCAGACACCAGTTAGGTGTCCTAAAATTCAACTCAATTCTGATACTGTCTCCCCAGAGACAGCATCAGACCACAGGTAAGGAGCTCAGTCCCACAAGACTGCCCTTCACTTCAGATGCCAATTGCAAGTTAAAATTGTAACTAGTCCTTTTGACCAATGGGTATAAAGTGGAGGTTAAACAACTTCCTCCAACTCAGGATACCAATCACTAGTGCTGGTTGTACTTCAGAAGTAACCACAACTCCTCTTTAGGTTTTATTAATTTGCTACAGTGCTCATAGAGCTCAGGAAACTCATTTACCCATTAGATCACTCAGGAATAGCCAGATTGAAGAGAGGCATAGGGCAAAGTGAGGAAAAGGCACAAAGCTTTCCTGCTTTCTCTAAGCTCACCACATCCCCCAAATTTCCATGCATTCACCAACCCAGAAGCTCTTAGAACCTTATCCTTTTGGGTTTTTATGGAGGCTTCACTACATAGCCATGATTGATTAAATCATTGGCCATTGAGAGTCAGTTTATCCTCCAGTCTTTCTCTCCTCAGGAAGATGAAGGAGTGGAGCTGAAAATTCCAGCCCTCCAATCACTGGATTGGTTCCCCCAGGCAAGAAGCCTTCATCCTTAGGTGACTTAATGGCATTTCAAAAGTCGCCTAAATAACAAAAGACTTTGATCGCTCTCACCGGTTTAGAAAGTTCCAAGGGTTTGAGAAGCTGTATGTTAGAAACTGGAATGAAGATCAAATATATATTTCTTATTATAAATGACAACATCACATCCAGCAATGATGCAGGATTCAAGATCTATCTGTGACACTTCTTTGCACTAGGTGGCATGACACCATTCACTTAAGCTTTCTGTGTTTGTCTTTTTTATGTAAAATAGAGATAATAGTACCCACCTCCTAGGATTGATATGATTAAGAAAGATGATTCTTGAAAAATAGATTAACATTGTATATTTTATAGAGAATACACTCAATAAAATTATCAGTATTACTCTTAAATTTATTATTATTACTGGTACCACCAATATGAAGTAACTGAAGAAAATGATCTCACATATCCAGAGACATCAAGGAGTATACTGCACCTATGCTATTTAGTATAGAATTTTCATTACTCCAGTTTGGTTCAACACTGCATATGCAGACAAGTTAGATGAAGTAAAATGAAATTATAAATTATTTGTGAAATATTAAAATGTATTTTGTGTTTGGTTTCTTGGCATTCGAAAGGAGATGCTACATTTATGCTGTCAAATAACTGCCTGAATGAGTATTCAAAGATAGGGTATCTGAACCATCCTACTCTAGAGAGGCTGAGTAAAACCAGCACCCTTAGGAGAATTGGGTGGAAGCCTGTCTCTCCCCCATTCAACTTTTTATCTCTAGAAACACATATAGATACCTAGAATTGCTGTACTTCTGTGTTACTTGCAATTTAGTGTTGACACAACAAAAAAGTGATACACCTACAAAGTTATCTTTAAAAATGAGGACTTTCATCTTGGAATAAAATACAACTTAGTAAATCAAAATGTCTCTTGAATAGCTCAGTATCAAGCTCGAATTATAAAATACCATGAAGGCAAGACTTCTATCTCATATCAGCAATGCCCTTTCTCATAGTATAAAGAAAATCAATATGCTAGTAATAATGAAAAAAGGTAATATTTGTATGACTATGTAGCCACTAAAAGTTCATGTTATTACTCTCTCAACCCATTAAAATTTAGTTGAATATAGTAAATAAAAATGCATTCTAAGTTTTCTGCTTGTGACACGTCATCCTACAAATGACAAGTCATGTTACAAATCTATGATAACATAGCTTATCATAGAACTTCTAAGATCCATAAAAGAGAAGATGTCAGAGGGCAATATTGTAAGAATTGGAGTGTGGTGCATCCTTCTACAATTACAAGAAATATCTAGGGGCGCCTGGGTGGCGCAGTCGGTTAAGCGTCCGACTTCAGCCAGGTCACGATCTCGCGGTCCGTGAGTTCGAGCCCCGCGTCGGGCTCTGGGCTGATGGCTCAGAGCCTGGAGCCTGTTTCCGATTCTGTGTCTCCCTCTCTCTCTGCCCCTCCCCCGTTCATGCTCTGTCTCTCTCTGTCCCAAAAATAAATAAAAACGTTGAAAAAAAATTAAAAAAAAAAAAGAAATATCTAGGGAAAATCATTATGAGATCATTTGAGAAAGTTCTTCAAAGTGAATTACAATGTAGTGTGGGTATTATTACTTACTGGTCATTTATGAAGAATCAGATTGAGGTTTCTATGAGTAAGGCAAGGCTCCAGCAGGCATGGTATTACAACAATAAGAGCAATAAAACTCTTCAATCAGTAATAGCCATATATTATACATATCGAAAGAAAAAATTGGAGCACTTATATCAATTCAGTTTGGGTGCCGTAAAGAAAAAGAACTATACACACATGAAAAGGGAAGTATGTCTTTCATTTCAAATACTCCATTTAAATCTTCCATTTTGCCAGATTTAAATTTCTACTCTTTCAACTGCCTTAGGTCTTTTAAGTTGCAAACATGATCTCTGACTTTTAAGATGCAATTATGTTTCCAAAAAAATTTTTAGCTTCTGAGGAATCTATTTTATTCCACCGGAAAGAAGTGGAAATTGAAGTCAAATACCTTTTTTTTTTTTTTTTACAGTGAGGCTTTAATAATGGAATAGTTCTATGGCTCAAAAAAAAAAAACTCTCAAGTATTACTCTTTAATAATCCAGATTAGATAGTCACAATTAGTGAACTAGACATCACTCTTTTCATTAAAAATTATACCCAAGCATATATAAATAAATCCAATAAATGTAAAATATCAAAATATTTTACATTATGAAATTATTTCCATTATTTCACTTCAGTAATGCTTCAAATACTCCTACATTTTAAAATGTCAGGATTAATACTTACTATTATACATGAAAAAGTTTAAAAATTGGAAATATAAAGTATTATTAACAACATTTATCAAAAACAGAAAAAAAACCTGAGTGCTACAATTGTTATTATGTTTAAATATCCTCTAGGTATAATGTGAATCATTATATCATGATTTTACTTCTGCCTCTGTGACTAATTTGTTTCATTTGTTTAATTTTGTGATATTAAAATTGTATCTTGGTATCAATTCCCATTAGTGACCTCTAACTTTGCTCTTGTAATGGCCAATAGGCTGCAGCAAAATTTTAATTCACCATTCATGACCATGCACCCTTGGTCACAAAGGGAATTACTCATGAGACCAAGGATAAGTTAGTGTAAAGTCATCATCTACATTACTAAAATAATTTTGAAAGTCAGGTATATAACTATTTTCATGATGGACAACACACTATTAGCATCATTATATGTAATTTAGATTCATAGCCTTTTGAACATATTAAAAAACTAGAAAATACTAGTAGGCATCATCGACTTTTATCTTTCAGCTTCTAACTATGTATTATAATAAAAGTAATAAAAATCTATTATTCTTCAGAAGGTGAATCTTATGATGTATAAAATAAATTAAGATTATGTCATATACAAGTTTCCCCTGATCTTTTATAGCAACCTTCAGTTTTCCAGTAGGTGACCATTTGCAGTCATTTGTCATAAACCAATGGTCTTACATGCTGAGGATGCTGCCTGACTGCTGTAGGGGAAGTTAGTTTGATGGAATAGAAATGAAAAGTATAATAGAAAATTCATCCCACAGCAAATGCCTTCCAGACTATAGAAAGTCCTCTTAGTGGGTGAAGTTTCTCTCTGACTTGGGCATTCTGAAGGTGAAGCACTGAATATATAGGGAAGAACTCTACTGGGCACCCAAAATAATTTAGTGGTCATTTAAATCTCTTAACTCAAAGGTTAATCCAAACCTGAAATCCTAGAAGCTTGATTGTATTTAGGGACTTGGAATAGATATCCAGCTTGTATGCAATAGCTAATATCCATTCTGTTTATTTGGATTCCTCCAGGGTTTATTAAATTCAAGAGAGTATTCTGTCCACAATGCATCGCATTAGAATTTGAGAGGTATGTCTAGCTTAAGTAAAACAATACCATCAATCCAGACTTTCATAGTGTTTTGAGCTTTAGCTGGGAAATTTTCTTATATCCTGCAATGAGTAAACATTATGATGTTTTGAAATATATGAGTTGTATGCCTGTGAACCAGAAAATATTATATAAAATATGATATATACAATGGCTATAAAGATGCAGAGGACCTTGAACACAGAAGAAGTTTTGTCCACTATCTTTTACCCCCTTCGAAAATGTGGCCCTCTTGGAGTTCCACACTGCACAACTACTCCTTCTCAGGGACTGAGCAGGAAGCTAGTCTAGTGGACCTCTCAACCCTTCTCAAGTATGGAGACGAGGTCAGGCTCACTGAAACCCTTAAAATCCTTAAATGTGCTTATTTGACTTAAATATATGAAAGACCAGATTCCTCATCTCCAAGAACTTCTGAAATGAAAGAAAAAGTTTATGAGCCCTTAATTATATATCAGAAGATCTTGTTCAATATGAAGTTCTCATAGAACTTTTAATCTGAGAGAAAAAAAAATAAACCTTGGATGCCAAGAACTGTCTTTTCCTCTCCTCTCCTTTCTTCTCCTCCTCCTTCTTCATCTTCTTCTGTCTCTCTCACTCTGCCTATGTCTCTCTCACTTGCAATATATTTTGCATTAATATCATTGCATTTTATACATAGTCTATGGTCCATAGTCTCATACAACACACACAGGCATAAAAGTTGCCTTTGTTGTGGTTTTAGTAAATTGAATAATGCCCTTCAAAGATATTCATGTTCTAATCTCTGGGTTTGTGAATTGTTACCTTATATGGCAAAGGGACTTTACAGACATGGTTAAAGAGTTTGAGAAGGGGAAATAATCTTGGATTATCCAGGGAGGCTCTAAACCTAATTACATGTATACACGTAAGAGGGAGGCAAAGGGAGATTTGACTACAAATGTAAGAAAATCTCACATGATAGCGAAATCAGACAGAGATATAAAGATGCTACACTGCTATCTTTGGAGAGTGAGGAAGAGGTCATGGACCAAGGAATGAAAGGAATATAGCTCTAAGTGTTAGAAATAGCAAGGAAATGAATTTTCTGTAAAGACTGTCATTTTCAAACATCAATATACATTTAACAAAGAAATGATTTCTTGGAAGTCCAGAAAGCTAAACCTATACTGCCCAAAGTTGCCTCAAAAATTGCCCTGCATCTAATGGACTCTGTTCTCCAATTACTGATGAAGATATTTTCTACTGATGAAGATATATTTCATAGGATTTTATCTCTACCCTCCCTCTAAATTTTCCACAGATTATTGGACCAGAAATGGGCACAATGTACAAATGCAGCCAATCTCTAGGTGTCCCGAGGCCTGGAATAGAAAAGTGTGAGAAGATAGTGATATATGTATCTCAGGAACATGTCGCTGAGAATTTACAAGAAAATAAGATGAGTTTATGTGTAAAAGGGGAAGAAAGATCATGTAGCAAGAGACGCCACAAGTATAAGCAAGTTATAAGGTCCAAGATTTATGAGGCACTAGGAAAAAAAAATGGACAGAGATAAATGAAGCAGATACTCAGAAACCAAGACACAATTAAACTGAGATCATATTGTCCAGAAAAAAGACAAAGAGACTATATGATCCCCATTATGACTTTGGTTCAAGGAAATTTTCCGGTCTTAAGCAAATCCATGAGGATCTCTGTACCTGATAACAAAAAGGGCCCTGGCTACAACAATTTGAGTGTTGAACACCCCAAATCCTGAGTCATATGGGATCTGCATGTATCTTTTGAAGCCGAAGCTGTGAAATTAGACACATCTGGTTTGATCTTCACTTTGACCTTCACTATCTATGGGTCCTTGATGTATAACTAAACCAATAAAAGCCTTACCTTCCTCAGTGCTAAAGTCACTCCTTAGAGTAATTGTGTTGATTCATGAAAAGCACCTGGTATGTTATGCCTAGCATATGGTAACTGTTCAATAAACATCAGCCATTCTTTTTCTTATCATTTTGCTAGAAGAAAGGATAGTTAGCCAGTAAGGTTTGGAAATTAGGAAGATTGCTGGAGGAACAATAAATTTTCATACTATTTTTATAAATTCTATATTTCTACACTGATAATCTCTAAAAATTACAATTTTAAGAGCTAATTCATACAATACTAAGTAGGGTTTTTTTCAGAGCCATACTTTAAAAACCATTAAACACCATCCACAGTAAAAAAAAAAAACAAAAAAACAAAAAAACAAAAAAAAAAAACATATTGCAATCCTTTTCACACATATTTTTTCCAGTATAAATATTTTCCATTATGGGTGTCTGGGTGGCTCAGTTGGTTAAGCGTCAGACTCTTGATTTTAGCTCAGGTCATGATCTCATGGTTTGTGAGATTGAGCCCCATGTCAGGCTCAGCAAAAACAGCGCCGAGCCTGCTTGGAATTTCTCTCTTTCTCTCTCTCTCTCAAAAATAAGTATTTTTTAAAAAGAAATAAAATTAAAATGGTAGAGAAAATCACATCAACATAAATAAATCTCAAAATTACATTGAGATATAATTTTCCTACAGAGTGATATGTTTTATATAAAATTTAAAATGATACAAAACAAAATTATGTACTTTGGTGTGATACGATATTTAATAGAAATATAAAATATAATGATAAACTTAAAATTGGGGTAAGTGGTTATCTCCAGGGAGTAAAGTAGTGAGGAGAATGGAATTGAGAAATAGAAATAATTATATTTGTAGTTTTACTTCTTAAGAAAAGTGGGCACTTAAAAATACATTTAGTATTCTATTTTTAGTGTGCTGAAAATATTTCATTATAATAAAAAAAGGAATATAAAATATAGAAATAATTATAAAGAGAAATCTCTGAGACTATTGTGATACTTATCTTTGCATAATAACTTCATTCGAGTTAAAATAATTAATTCAAACTTTGGTGCCCTCCTAGAGTTAAGATATGGCATATTTTCCATAACCCCATTGAGTGAATTCTTCATATTTCTATCTGGATTTGAACCTTCAGTAAGGTACCATAAAGCAGTATCTCAACAAAATTCTACTTGTAAACCTGGACTGGTAAAAGAGTAAACTCTTATTTGTATATGGTCATTACTCAGGCTGAATCTTTTTAAAGATTAAGTTTAGCTCAGGCAAAAAAATGCTTCCATTTTCAGATTTTTGAACTGAAAATGAAGTATCTCCAAAAATGAATTCAGGGAATTGAGGAGTATGAGCTGATTTGTTCAATTTAGAAGAATAGTAGTACATCTACACAGCATTGTAATGGCCCAGTAGCACAGAATTTAATGCGTAGATCCTTGTTTTATTTTTATAAGCTCACAGGCAGATCTGATTTATTTAAATCAATGCTTAGCTTTCAAGGTACACTCCATCTATTTAAAATTATAAATCAAATTGATGACAAACATTATCAATGACCTTCCAGTTTATCTGTGTCTTGGTTAACTGATGTCCACTTGGAAAAGACAGATGACAGGACAGTAGAGGCTATTTGATGTAATGAAGACTGATAGCTTCTGCCTTTGTAGAGTGAAGCACATTTGCCATCAATTTAAATTCCAGCAGTTCATTTCAGGCAGAACCACACAAAATAAGAGGGGAAAAAAAGTACAAGGAAGGAGCTATACTTTCAAAAAGATCTGAATATAGTAACTTAAAATGTCAGCAAGCAGAATTTTTATGTTAAATACATGTAAGGAAGGAAGGGGAAAACATATTAGTTGTATTTTCCTCTAATTTGAACGATAGATAGTACTACTACATGATTTTTTTTAGAATTTCTTAATGTGTGATATTTTGGTATGAAAAATATGATTCCCATGTGTAAAGTATGAAAAAAAATTACTTCTCATGATCCACTATCCAGTATCAGGAATAGGACAGCAATCATATCATTTACAAATATTAGTGCATTCCTCATTAATTTCATCCATTGCCTACCCCCATGCCTATAATCAATATAATTTTGTTTCTTGCTTTTTCATGTATTTAAAATAGTGTCATGATTTTTGTAGATGTGTATTTTTCTATACATCTGCTTTTCTCCTTTTTTGCTTGTACTGAATTATTTCCTTATTACATATTTTCAACCAACTTATTTAAAAGTTATACACTCTACTTTCTATCCTTTTAACAATCCTAATAATTTTGATAATTTCAAAACTTTTATGGAATTTTAACAAAGTCTAAAGTTAATATTTTACTATCTTCATATGATATTGTTATTAGAATATTTTAAATCTAAAACCACTCTTCTAAGATGCACATATTGTTTTTTAATATTCTAGGTCTGTCTCTCTTTGTAACTCATAAAGTAGATTTTAAAAAATTATTTTATAGGGGTGCCTGGGTGGCTCAGTGGTTAAGCATCCGACTTCAGCTCAGGTCACCATTTTGCGGTCCGTGAGTTCGAGCCCCGAGTCGGGCTCTGGGCTAATGGCTCAGAGCCTGGAGCCTGCTTCCGATTCTGTGTCTCCCTCTCTCTCTGTCCCTCCCCCGTTCATGCTCTGTCTCTGTCTCAAAAATAAATAAACGTTAAAAAAAAATAAAAAAATATTTTATATAGACCATTCTTTTTTTTTAATGTTTTTTTGTTTGTTTTTTGTTTTTTTAATTTCTGAGAGAGACCAAGTGCAAGCGGGGAAGGGGCAGAGAGAGAGGGAGACACAGGATCCAAAGCAGGCTCCAGGCACTTAGTTGTCAGCACAGAGCCTGACAAGGGGCTCTAACTCACAAACCGTGAGATCATGACCTGAGCCAAACTCGGAGGCTCAAAGGATTGAGCCACTCAGGCACCCCTAGACCATTCTTATTTATATTTTACTTAAATGCTTACCTATTTCTTTCCTCACCATTCTTTTTTTTTTTTTTTTTTTTTGTATCTTTTGATTCCTGAAGTATATTTCTTACAATGTTGTTAATGAAGATATATTACTGGTAAACTTTCTCAGTTTTCTATTATTTATAAAAGCCTTTATTCCACTGTCCTTAAAATATAATTTTGCTGGGAACACAATTGTAAATTAGCAGGATATTTTTTCCTACAATACTATGCAGTTATTATTGCTAGGTGTTCTGGCTTCCTTTTTGCTCATAAGATATCCATCTGCTGTCAGACCAGTTGTCCTTCTTTTATAGGTGATTTGCCTTTCATTCTGCCTGCTTGTAAGTACTTTTTGTCTTTGGTAATGTGCAGCTTCACACTGGCATATCTAGGTATGGATTTTTTTTGTATTTATCACACTGAGGATATGTTGTGCTTTCTAAATTTTGGGCTCACAATACCCATTTATTCCTGGTCAATATTCTCTACTGCCCATACCTGATATATTTTATAAAATATATGTAATAGGGGTGCCTGGGTGGCACAGTTAGTTAAGTGTCAGACCCTTGATTTTGGCTCAGGTCATGATCTCACGTGGTTCATGAGTTTGAGCCCTACATGGGGCTCTGCACTGACAACTCAGAGCCTGGAGCCTACTTCAGATTCTGTGTCTCCCTCTCTGCCTCTCCCTTGCTCACACTATGTCTCTCTGTCTCTCAAAAATAAGTAAATGTTAAATAAATAAATTAATTAAATATATGTAATGTTTTGCTTATATATTTGCTTCCCTGAATTAGCATGCAGGAGACATGTTCTATGAAGGAGACAATTTTTGTTTGTTCCATTTACTTTTGTGTTTATAGTGTCTAACTGGCCCTTGGAATTTATGTAAGATTTAGAAGTAATGCATGGTGGAAACAGATATTTGGGTGTAGAAATGGTTTTTAAAGGAAAAGAGTATGATCTGGGAGCTATATAAAAATATTTTCAGTTCTGTGAGTAGCAGAGTAGGTAACATTGGATAATCCTCTATTTTTAGGATGGTTTAAAAAGTTAGGCAAAATATTTTTAACCTGCTTGAAGAGATGGAGCAGCCAATAACATGGTAAAGAACTACCAAACACTATGGGGCACACATTAATATACTATTTATATAACATATATACAGTATATTGTAATATGGCAATATACATAAATGAATACATGTATACATCAATATACGTATGTGTATATAAATATTCAAGGGTATTCTGTAAACAGAAGAAAACATAATCCCAAATCATAGAGACAACTATGGGATTGTCAGAGACAACTAAAGGGATTAAATAACAAAGAAAATAATAAATATGTCAGAAAATTTAAAAGAATAGTAGATATTTACAGCAAAATAGTTGATTTGGAGATTTAAAATATAAGGAAAATTAACATATATGATAACTATGGCATGTAAGAAGAAAAGGTAAAATTAAAATCATTTAAGGTCTATAGAATGTTTGGACAGAGGCCGAAATTAATTCATTTTAGATTAAATGAATTAAAGAAACATACCAAGCATAGATCAAGAATACATAGCTCCCAAACTAATTAAGACAATGAAATAAATTTAAAATACTTAAACAAAAGCAAGGTAAGAAAATTATCACAGAGGAGTGTGTCAAATAGCCCTTGATAATATGGTAATTTTGAATTAAAGTTATGTTAAACGTTAGTGGGCTAAATGCTGTACTTAAACAAAAAAGGTTTTAAGGTTATGAACTATAATAAAACTGAAATTAATTATATTATAAATAATATAAAACATATCAACACATAAGTATGGTGAAAAGATTGAAAAAAGTATACCAGACAAAACTAACTAAAAAAAGCTGACATACGGTATACAATAACTATGAGGGAAAATAATTACAAGAGATGATGATTTAAAGTGGAAAGCAGTAAGAAAATACGAGAACTTTTAAAATTAACAAAAGCAAAAGGAGAAATGAAATCCAAATATATAGTGAAGGAGTTTAATATTGCTTTTAATAACTGATATAGCAAGGAGACAGACACTAGTAAAAATAAAGAAGTCCTAAAAATCATTAGTAGACTTATACTGATGATGAGGTCTAGGACACTCCACCAATTACTGCAGAAAACACACTTTTTATTAAAATTGCACACCAGACATTTACAAACATTGACTACTTTACAGACAAGAAGCAATCTCAACAAGTTTCAAAATTGAAGTCATACTAATGTTTTCTGGACAAAATTCATTAAGCTAGATGTCAATAATAGAATCAAAGAGAATCCTCACATTGAAAATTATTTCTAACTATTTCTAAATATTCCATTGGTGGATGATGAAATCTCAATAATAATGAGGACCTACTTTGGGTCAAACATAATGAAAATACTAAATGATAATAAAATTTTGTGAGATGCAGCTAAAGCTCTGTTTATAGGAAATCTATGGTTTTAAATGCATGCATTATAAGTAAAAGAAGAATACAAATAAGTGAGCTAAGCACTCATCCTAAGAAGTGTTTAAATGACCAAGAAATTAACATCAAAGAACACTGAGGGAAGGGAATAATAAAGAACAAAACTGATAAACTATAAAACAAATTGATAGTCCATGTTTTGAACAAACTGATAAAATTGACAAACGCTTTAAGGGACTTAGCAAAAAAGAGAAGTCATATAATAACAAGAATAAAAAAGGGAATGTCACTATCCTACAGACATTAACAAGATAATAATTTTATGATAATAAACTTGAACATTTAGATGGAAATAGAAAAATTCCAAGATTGGTGGGAAAAAAAATTGGTGAGCTAACAACCAGAAAACAACAAAAAAGGGTAACCTGAATAATAATGTAAATCTAAATAAAACATAATGTTTTTTTTCTTAGAAAATGAAACCCCAGAACTTAATGGCTTCACCAATGAATTCTGAAAAACTTTTAAGGAAGAAATAATTCTAATCATATACAATATCTTCCAAGTGAGAGAAAAAGAAAGATAACCATCTGCATTGTTTTAGGATATCAAATAGTGACATTGATATCAAATACTGTTGAAGATAGTATGAAATTAGAAAAATACAGGCAGGCCTCATTTACGATCCTAGGTTTTTAAAACTCCTAAAAAGAATATTAACCAAAATATACGAGCAGATTGGATTTATTTAGGATACAAGATTGGTTTCAGGATTTGATATATCAGTGCAATTATTACATGAACACAAAGTAGTCCTCTCAAGTGATGCAAATTTAAAAAATACTTAATAAAAGTCACTATCCACTCACAATAAAAAAGTTCTTTAGCAAGTAGTTACAGAAGGCTATTTTTTAATATGATAAAGAGTATTCAGTAAAACAAACATAAGAACAATCATCACACATATTGGTGGCATGTTGAAAGGTTTGTCTCTGACAACAAAAACAAAATATGGAAACTCTTATCATGTCTTTATGCAACTTTGTACTGGAAGTCCTAGACAACGATCAAAGGTAAGGAAAATAAGCAATGTAATGATTTGAGAGAAAGAAATAAAACTATCATAATGTATAGGTTATACTAAGACTGAAGAAGAAAATCTAAAAGTATCTACAGATACATTATTAGACTAATGAAACAGTCTAGCAAGATTACTAGATATAAATTCAATATAAAAACCTGTATTTCTACATACCAGCTACAAGAATTAGGAAATGCACTTTTAAATAAAATATCTTCTACAAAACCATAAAATCACAATATTTAAGAATAAACATAACAAAGATATGCAAGAACATAAGGCAGAAAACCAGGAAGTGTTATTGAGACACATAAAAGGAATGCTTCCCAAAGGAAGGCTGAAACAATTTCATGAATTGGAAGATTTGTTAATGAAAATATGTTAGTTCTCTCTAAATTGCTCTACAAATTCATTCAATCCCATTGAAAATACTAGCAGAATTTTCTGGAGAGTGACAAGTTGCTTTTAAATTCATACAAAAATTCCTAAGACCAAGAATAATCAAGAGTAAGAACAGTGGATAGCTTTGTACCAAAACATAGCAAGATATAGATCTAAAGTAATTAAAGTAAGGCTTAATAATAGACAAACAGTCCTGGGATGTAGTATGGAGGGTAATAAATATAGTTAACAATACTGTTCTGTACATTTGAAATTTCGTAAGAGGGTGTATCTTAAAGGTTCTAATCACAAGAAAAAAAATTTTATAGCTATATGTGGTGATGGATGTTAAATTACTACGATAATCATTTTGAAATATATCATGTATCAACATATAGCAAATCATTATGTTGCACACCTACAACTAATAGTGTTATAAGTTAGTTTTATCTCAATTAAAAAAAATAGACAATAAGAGCATCTAGAGCTAGGTGTAATATGGACAACTGAGTTTCAGCAAAGGTTGCACTCCAGAGCAACCAGAGAGAGGGCAGTCTTCTTAACAACAGGTGGTAGATTGGATATCTATCTGGGAAAAAAGTGAAATTTGAATGTTATTTTATGTCATAGATAACAAAAAGTACTATTGGGGTAGATGTTCAATCTAAGGATGATTGGAAAAACAATAAAATCACTAGAAGATAACATAGAAGGCTTTATTAACATCAGAATTCTTTTTTTAAAGGTTTATTCATTTATTTTGAAGAGGGAGAGGGAGCATGAGTGGGGCGGGGACAGAGAGAGAGGGAGACAGAGAATCCCAAGCAGGATCTGCACTGTCAGCACAGTGCCTGACTCAGGGGCTCGAATTCAGCAACTGGAAGATCATGACCTGAGCTTAAATCAAGAGTCAGACCCTCAACCTACTGAGCCACCCAGGTGCTCCTAACATCATAAGTCTTAAATAAGATATAAGATGCACTAAGTATAAAGGGAAAATTGGTAAAATTAAGAATTTCTGTCCATCAAGACACCATTAAGAGACAAGCAATGGACTGGGTCAATAAATTTGTAACAAACAAACATGACAACAAAATCATATTCAGACCTTAGTTTTAAAATTCTATAGACAAGGGGCTCCTGGGTGGCGCAGTCGGTTAAGCGTCTGACTTCAGCCAGGTCACGATCTCGCGGTCCGTGAGTTCGAGCCCCGCGTCGGGCTCTGGGCTGATGGCTCAGAGCCTGGAGCCTGTTTCCGATTCTGTGTCTCCCTCTCTCTCTGCCCCTCCCCCGTTCATGCTCTGTCTCTCTCTGTCCCAAAAATAAATAAACGTTGAAAAAAAAAAATTAAAAAAAAAATAATAAAAAATAAATAAATAAAATTCTATAGATGAGCAGTGCCTGTGTGGCTCAGTGGGTTAAGCAGCTGACTTCGTCTCAGGTCATGATATCATGGTTCATGGGTTTGAGCCCCACTTGGCCTCTGTGCTGACAGGTCAGAGCCTGGAGCCTGCTTCAGATACTCTGTGTGTCTCTCTCTCTTCCTCTCCCCTCCTCATTTTCTCTCTCTCTCAAAAATAAATAAACATTTAAAAAAATAAATAAAAATAAAATTCTATAAATGAATGAGCAAAAGGTAAACAATAGAAAAAATGAGCAAGGGGGATGCGCGGGCGGCTCAGTCAGTTGTGTCCAACTCTTGAATTTGGTTCAGGTCATGCATGATCTCAGGGTTCATAAGATTGAGCCCTGCCTCAGGATCTGTGCTGACAGAATGGAACCTGCTTGGGATTCTCTCTCTCTACCTCTCTCTCTCTCTCTCTGCCCCTCCCCCACTCATGTTCATGCTCTCTCTCTTAAAATAAATAAACTTAAAAAAATCATGAGAAAAAAAAAGAAAAAAAATTAGCAAGGGACCCTAGCAATCAATTCAAAAAGAGGAGAACCAAATGGCCAATAAACGTAAGAAAATGTGGTCATACTTATTAGTAACAAGACAAATGCAAGTTAAAATCACTACACATTTACCAAAATAGCTAAAATGAAAAGTACTGACTAGGAATTGGAGTGGAAGAAAATCAATGGGAATGTTCATAAACTGAACATAGGAAAATAAATTTGCACAGTTTGGAAAACTATATGGTGGTATCTTTTATAGTTTATCATATACATACCCCATGACCTAACAACTTACCACCCAGATATATACCAAACAGAACTGCATGCATTGTGCAACAAAAGACATTCACAAGCATGTCCATAATAACATTTTAAGGCCATTTTTTGGAAAATAACTAAACTATTCATTAACAGGATGTGTATATATAATGGAATACTATAGCTACAGGTAAATATAGCTACTATGCTATAGTATAGCTCAACTATCGCTACTATACTACAGGTAAATCTCACATCATAATGTTAAAGATAAACAAGGAAGAATATATGCAAATTATTAAAAACACATTAAGTTCAAAAATAATTTAAACTATTTTATTTATGTGTTTATGATTAGGTTGTTAAACTATCAAGTAAAGTATGGAAGTGTTTACCTTTTGTAGGAGGTAGGAGAGTGGCCGAAAGATAGGTTTTAGGAGGGGCTAGCAATGTCTTTTTTCTAGACCTGGGTGTTAGTTACATGAGTATTGCCTTGTGATAAATTGAGATGCATGTTTTTTCTTTACTCTTATCTCTATGGGTATTGAATAATATAAAAAAAAAAAGGTCAGCACTAGAAAAATAATCAATGGGAAATGAGCAAATAGATTCTGGAGGCATTAATCAAGTTAGGGGACTATGGCAATTGTCTATCCCAAAAGTGTAAGCACTTAGGCAAGAATGATTTCAGTAGATAAATAAAAGAGAGGACAGGTAAAAAGAATCAATCAAAAGGAAAATTAATATAAAGATAAGACATGATCATATAATATAAATACCACAAGTTTAGGAAGAAGAGAAATCTGGGATTAAATTATTTTTTTCTACTGCATAGGATCAATGGGGCCTGGGCAAAGTATTTAAATTTTATGAGTCTCTGTTTCTTCACCCATGCACTGGGGAGAATGATGTATGTGGCACAGAAGCACATATATAAACTGAGATAAAAACTACAAGTGGCCAAGCACAGGATTTGACAAAATTTAGGAACTCAATGAACGCCTCTTCTCTTTCTTCAGTATGTTTCTCCCAATGAAATTATCTTATTCATGTGAAATTAAGAAATTATAAGTCATCATTTGTATATTAAGAACATGTTTTAAAACTGAAAATTACATGAAAAAATTAGATTTTTAATGATTTTGGAAATTTATTTTGAAATGTACCCTGCATTTTAATTCATTAATATTTTTATAGAATTCCTAATAAAGATATTGAAAGAAAGATCCAAACTCTATTATTTAAAAAGAGTGGAATTAAAACAAAGCTTGGCATGATTATAACTCTGAAGAATTTTATAAGTACTTTATTGTAAGATGTTTCTGTATGAGTATCATTCCGCAGGTATTCTGGCCTCTACTTTGTCTTTGGCCAGGCCCTCTCTATTAACTCTAGCCAACTCAAGAGGTGGTGACTCTTGCTGTACAAAGAACCAAAACTACAGATGTGTATCATGGATCAGGTAGAACCCTTTCTCATCCCTAGCCTCTGGGACTGCAGGGTAGAAATATTTCAAAGAGAAGCTTAGAATGTATAAGACCTTTCTTTTCCTTTCATTTAGAATGAGGTCTTCTGCTCGATTCCTTGGAACTCCAAAAAGTCAATAGAAACCATTTGGGGACCCCAAGGAAAATGATCTAAGGAATTGTGTACCTCAGTGAGGATGTTTTACAAATTTTAATGAAAAAGGGTACAAGAAGATCCTTTAAACAAATCCAATTCCAACATAAATCACCATGGTAAGAGAGGAATTCTGCACAGAAACCCTAGCCAGGAGTAAAATGCTTAAACTTGCCATCTTCTTGAAAGATAAAAGAGATAGGAGTCAGCTGGATGAATGGCTATACAAATAGCAGATGTAAGAAAACATCCACTTATTTTGTGTTTCCATTGACACACACACATGACAGTTTGAACATTAAAAACTTTAGTTAAATAATTATTGAGACACATAAATGAAAGGAATGAAGGTTTGTGCTAATCTACCTGTTAATTGTACATTTCTTGGGCATTTTCTCTGAACTGTTTTTAACATCCCTCTAATTAGAGAGGATAAAAGGCATAATTTATAGGTTGTGTCACCAGACAAAATAATGACTAAATAAATTATTATAACTATGAAGTCTAATAGTTAGGTATCCACCAACCATGTGTGATTATTTAAATTTAAGTGGACTAAAATTTACTAAAATTAGAAATTTAATTTCTCAGTAAAATTACCCATATATCAAATTCCTAATATCTAGACTTTGTTAGTAGCTACTGAATTCAATTGTGGAGAATATTTCCATCATTACAGAAGTTCTGTTGCATGGTGTTGGTTTACATTATATTCAAGTCAGACAATTTCTTTAGGTAATTTAGTTTATAAAACTTCATTTTTCAACATTGGGGTATTTTCTTAAAATGAGTTAGATGCTTCATTGCATTATTTAGAGTGTGGTGTGACTGCTATAAACAAGGAACCAATAACAGTGGCTCAAACAAGATGTAAATATTGTACTGTCCTGAAAACAGTACAAATGGAAGCAATTTTTCCCATGACACCAGATAATCCAAGCCTCTGCTAGTTTGCTCATACAGGTTCTACCTCATGTTCTGAGATGGCTATTCCAACCCCTACCTTCATATCCACACTCCAACAAATTGGCAATTGGGAAAGAGAAGAAATGGCATTATTCCTTTCCTTGTAAGTGCATAACTCTAATATCGCATACTTTGCTACTTTCCACATTTCATTGGCCCCAAAATAATCCCATGGTCACATCTAATTATGAGGGTGCCCAAGAATGTGATTTTCAGTTTGGTATCTGCGTGCCTGGCTAAAATTTCTATTCTTGTAGAGGTAGGAAGAATGAATATTGCTAACTCATCTAGCAATCTCTCTTATACAGACCCACATTTTATATTCTCTTACACATAAAATTGAGTTTTCCTGCTTCCCTCCATTTATAGATGCTCTGGTAGAGGTGATGTAAAAATTTTATTGCATACCTCCAGAAATTAAACAAGACATTTATATTCTCATCTGAATTCTGTAATAGAATTCATATTTCCAGTTTTAAGTTCCATGCCCCTATAAGCAGTGAGTTACCCCCAAAACAGAAAATAGAAATTCACCCCCAGTTGGCCAGTCACTTGATAGAAACAAAATGTTAATACAAAAACATCTTATGACTGCCTAGCTTATCAATTTTTGATACTGCATGTCATTTCTTCACTGATGTCTAAAGCTGAGTATTTGAAAAGGAAACCCATTCCTCCTTAAATTTTAACATAGAATCCCACTATAGCTCATTGTTGCACAGAGCAACACATAGTAAGCATTAATAACTGTTTTACATAATATCTAATAAAAGACTCATTTCATACAACAAAGTACTATATATGTAAACCATTCTCCTCTCTGCATTAAAATACAAAGGTAAGTTAAATTAAATAGAATTTATATGGATATAACTTATTGAAATAATAATTTCATGTACATTTTTAATAATTGAGGAATCTCTATTAATTCCACTCTTTTTGTTTTCTTTATGGGTTATGTGAGAAGAAAATCAGATTTGTGGATTATTAATTCATTTTATTGAAAGTGAAATAATAACATATTTTTGTGGTAATATATAGCTACACAACTCTAGCCTGAGAACCTAAGCCTTCATTGGATGACCCTGAGTTTGTGATCTACAAAGTGGTTGGCATCACAACACACTTGTGATAACAAAGTCAGGTTTGACATTGCCACCCATTTAAATAATGAGCACTTTATTAGTAAAGATATATGGTATATTGAGTCATTTCCTTAAAATGTTCATTTTATTTAATCTGTCATCATTTAAACTATGTGGTACCATGACTATAATATAATAATAGGACTTTTTTCCAAGGAAGCAGTAGTTTATTTTTAAAACTTTGAGAGATGCCTCTAAGCCACCCCCAGATAACTATAACATCATAGCCACCTTGACATTAAATTTATGAAATTTTTTTCATCACGAAGTTCCTCATTTTTTCACGTCTTTCCCCTTTACCTCAAATTATCTCCTACTCTGTCAATCTCTCTCCTTACCTGAGACTTCCATGTCATTAACATAGGACCACAGAACCAAGTTACTGGTTCCCAGAGACTCACAAATATAACCCAAAAGACCAACCCCTAAATTGAGTTCAAGATTATAGATTTGAAAACTACTGAAAAACTAGGGGAACAGAATACCAGAATGTTAAGAATATTAATTGACTTCAAACTTAAGCTCTAAGATAACTATAATATTATACTATCCTATAAAAGTGAATACTTCTTGATACTTATTCTATCAAATCATCTTTAATCGCCCTTACATTTTTTACTTAAACTATTTTGAACCCACAATCCTTAATAAAAAGAAAATATTTCCATTTTTCTACTTCCATTTTGTGTTTTCCTAGCTACTGGCCAAAGAAAAAATAGAATAAAATAACATAAATAGGTATTTTTCATGGTCTTCCATAGTGATTTGACTATTAATTAATAAAGTAACATTTATGTAAAAATAATGTTCGTTATATGTATTTTCTTTCCCAATTTCTTTTTAGTTTTTTATAAGATGGGGATACAAAAATATTTCCTGCTCAGTAATTAACTTTCTTCCATTAAATTTATTAGACTTTAACATCAAGAAATAATCTGAGATATGCACTTTCTATCTGTTTATTATGTTTGGGATCTCCCATCTATACTGTTTGGATCAGTCATCTCTGGAAGCTTGAACCAACTCTTTGTAGTAGCTGTAGTATCACAGTATCACCTTATGACAATTCACTTATTACTGTATTTTAAAAGCTATAATAGTGGAAAACAATATAGAGATTCCTAAAAAAATAAAAATAGAACTCCATATGATCCAGCAAACTACTGGGTATTTGTCCAAAGAATACAAAAACACTAATTCAGAGGAACACGTGCACCCCTATGTTTATTGTATCATTATTTACAATAGCCAAACTATTAAAGCAGCCTAAGTGTCCACTGATAGATGAATGCATAAAGAAAGAAGATGTGGTATATATACATACAACGGAATATCATTCAGCCATAAAACGAATGGAATGTTGCTATTTTCAACAATATGGTTGGAGCTAGACAGTATAATGCTAAGCAAAACAAATCAATCAGAGGAAGAAAAATACCATATGATTTCACTCATGTATGGAATTTAAGAAACAAAACAAATGAACAAAGTAAAAAACAAAAAAAAGAGACATACCAAAAATCAGACTCTTAGCTATAAAGAATAAACAGATGATTACCAGAGGGGAGGTGGCTGGGGAGATGGGTGAAATAGGTGAAGGGAAGAATAAACTTATCTTGATGAGCATTGAGTAATGTAGAGAATTGTTGAATCACTATATTGTACACCTAAAACTAATATAAACTATACTGGAATTTAAATTAATTTAAAAATATAATGGTTGGTTATGTAAAAAAATAATTTCAATAATTTTATTGGCTTTATACTCTTGTATTTAGATTCCCAGATAAATGACCACAATAAGCTTTACTGTCTTTGCTTATTTCTTAATAAGTCCACCCCAGCATAGGATATAATCACTTGTTTCTAGATTATTGCAATACACTCCCAAATCGTTCTTCCATCTCAGTCTTACATTGGTCCAATTGATGCTACAGCTATGAAACACCCTTCTAAGTGAACTACTAGATACAAATGTGGTCTATTGCTAGCAAACTAAAGTCCAAATGCTCAGCTTTCAAGGCCCTTGTACCATACATATCACACCCACATGTCCACACTGTGAAACACAGTGTGAAACCTGAATCTATGATGTCTCAGGCTCATTTCCAAAATGATGCCTAAGGCTCCTTTCCAAAATAAAGGAAAATAAATGAGGAGATGAGTCAAATTTATTTTAAAAAAATGTTTATATCCTAACAAAAATAGGTTTAAGACACCCGCCCCCCTTGACCCAGAGCTGTGAAAGAACAAAGCATATTTGGGAAACAATAAGTATTTCTATGTGGTTTCAGCATAAACAACATGGCCAGGAAAAAAATCAAACTGTTAAGAAACTTCTGTGTCACATTACAGGACCTAGATTTTATCCAGTATGCAAAGTGACATCATTGAAGAGTTTTAGGCAGAACAATGATTCAATTAGATTTACGCTTTAGGAAACTATCCTTGTTGTCATGTGGATGATTGACTGAATGAGGAGAGAGGCTAGAGAACTTAGTCTGGAAGTCCAAATGGAAGATGATGATGGCCTCAAGAAAATGGCACCAAAAATGAGTTCTTTGAGAACTAGGGACTATTTCCTGTTCTTTTCTTGTGCCCTCAACACCTAGCATAGCACCTGTCACCTACCATCCTCAGTTTTGAACCGGGAAAGAAAAAGTGACTAGCATCAAAATGAGACAAAAACATAAATTACTGTCACATCTCCTGGTTTATTAATTCAATAGAACACAATTGCATGCCTCTGAGAGCATTGTTATAATCAACCTGTTTGTGGAGCCTTCACAGACCACCTCCCCACCACAGGACTCTTTATTCTGATTCCACCATCTTTATGGCACAAATGACTCAAAGAGGAAAAGTTAACTCTGTTTCATTTTTCTATATTTCTCAAGTCTTACTTCAGTCGAAGAGAACATGATAAATTATTCCATTCAAATTTTTCTTTGTCTGACAATTCCAAACATCCTCAACTTCCCTAGCTAATATCACACATTTGGTCAAAACAATTCTCTATTTAGTTTGTTTTGGTTTCTCGACCATAATGTCAGTTGATTGAGGGTATAAGACTTAATTTTCAACATTCATTGAAATATATAAGGCACAGCATGATAGGTGCTTTAAAAAAATGTTGTTTTATTAACTCCTGAAATTTAGGCACATTTAATTCACTGATGCTCTCATATTAAAATACAATTACAAGTAGGGAGTCAAGACTTTCATATCATTGTGATATGCAGGTGCCCTAGACTGCTTGGCAAAGTTGAAATTTTATTTAAATTTATTTATTTTATTTTATTTAGATAAATCCAGTTTTACTGAATATCTGAGATTTCATATTCTACTAATGTTATGTGCACAAAGAAAGAAACTGTGTCTGTGACTGGCATAAGAAGAATTTGGTCGGGTGAGGCAGCTAGTTCTAAATAGGCTTTTTTGTAAAATCTTACCAGTTGTCAATGTTATTAAGATTAAAACCATAATGACCAAGATCAAAATTTGTATTGATCCAATTTCACTGACTGAATTAATTGGGATTGATTTTATTCTCCCTATACATATAATTTGTAATTTCAGTTTTAGTGGTATTTATCCCAGTTTGTTGTTCTCTAGGTCAAAATTATTTGTTAAAAGTATTGATGACTTTAATAACCACAAAGAGGAATGTGAATTCACTATCCCATATTTAGACTCAGGAAAGTTTATGCAGAGGCCATGGCCCAGGCGTCAGAATTTTTAATTATCACAAAATTTTGTGTAAGAACGGGGGTAACATGACAGGCTCGCCAATCTGATACTGCTGACAGTCTGCTTGTCTGGCTGCTCAGTCTTATCTACCATCCCATCATGGGAAGAGAGGGGATAAGAAAGTACACTGAATAAAAATTTACTGAGCATTAGTTACATACAAGGCCCTAAATCCGGAAGATGCAAAGCTGAGCTGCCTCCAGGTACTGAGAATCTGCAATGCACAGGGCTTGTTCCTTTCAAATTCAAATGTCTAGCCCAGACCACTTGTTTGGTCTTAAGCCCTGGGTCCTACATATCTAATTCCCCACTAGTTATCTCTAGTTACCCAACTACATAATTTAAGGGGCAAGTAAAACTTTGTAGGACCAATTCTGAGTTAACCAATTTTGTTCCTCAAACGTGGTGTAACATTTATCTCTCTGCAAATGCCAGAAACAAATACTTTTCATCTTTCTCTCTTCCTTCTAAGTCATCTCTTTCTAAACAAACAAACAAACAAACAAAAAAGGCTAATTGATTTTATCCCCTAAGTAACTTGTCCATCCACATCTCTTTACTGACATTCCTCAGTCCATGCTGTCATGTGCTTTTGCCCATACTACAGCAAGTGCTATCACTCCTGGTTTTTCTCCATGTCTCCAGTACCCTTCAATTGATTCTCCTTACTGCAGCAAAAACAATCACTTTAAAATGCAAATAAGAGCAAGTATACCCTGCTTAAGTCTTTCAATCACCTCTCATAACACTTAGTATAAAAAACACAACATTACCATGGCCTCCATATGATTTAACTCCATTTTGGGCTACTTTGCCTGAAACCCATACTCTATGTAAGATTGGCTATTTTAGTTTTCTAATACATTTTGATATTTTGCTTCAGAGATTTTGCATTTACTAGAATCTTCTCTCTTTCTGCAAAATTTTTCTTCCTTAGTTTGCCTGGTTAACACTGTAAAGCTGTGCTGGCTGGCAAGGTAGCCACTAGTGATACGGCTATTGAGCACTTGATATGTGGCCAGTGAGAATTGAGATGTGCTTTGAATTGTGCTAAAATATGCAATGAATTTCAAACACTTAATATAAAAAATTACATAAAATATCTTCTTACTAATTTTTATAATTATTATATGTACAAATGATAATAGTTTAGACATCTTGGGTTAAATACAAGATTAAAATCAATTTTAATGTTTTCTTTCTTCAATATAGCTACTAAAAATTTTAAATTTAATATGTGGCCTGAATTATATTTCTGTTAGAAAGCAGTGCTTGAGGATTTGTTCAACTGTCAATCTTGCTAATGTATTTTGTAAATATCCAGACTACTTCAGTTCCTTCTGTCATTTCTCTCATTGTGCTCTTTACTTCTTAATTGTAGCACTTTTTCTTTCCAGTTGTAGTTTAGCATTATTTGTGAAAATTTTTATTTTCCAATGTCTCTCCTCACTGCTAAAATGCAAGCTTCAAGGGGGTTGGTGCTGGTGTAACTCCTTCAACCATTCAACTCCTTTAATAATACATAGGGAAAGTTCTGATGTATGGCAGACAGCCAATAAATAAATTCATTCATATGAATGAATTAATATATTAGTAAATGGAGAAAAAAATGACACAAAACAATAATTTAAAACACCATAAGTGAAAAACATAGTGACATGAATAAAGTGACAAGAATTAATGCACATGAACAACATGGCAAGAGAGAGTTTCAGAAGATGGTATTTTTATTCCTAGAGCCTTCTGAGTAAATACTGGTATGTTTCCTCTTACGCTTCAAGATTAGATAGACAAAGACCAGGGGTATGGAATTTGGCAAATACCATGGCTTAGATCCTTTTAGGCAGAGACAGTAAACTCTATATGACACTAGGACAATACCCACTGGACCCCTTGGGAAGTTCAGTAAGCCATACAGAGGTCTCACTTTCATCTGGGCTTTTTTTTTTTCCTTGAAGAGGATGAATTGAAGTGAATTGAATTTTTGGCCTCAACACTCACCCAACAGTGCTATGGCCTCATTTGTGTACAGAGTGCTCTTCACTGCTCCTTGGTGTTGGGTTTGGCCATCTTTGACCATTGACAAACTAGGTAACAGTGACATTGAGCCAATTCTGACTCTCAGGCTTAAAAGGCCTGAGCTATTTCACTCACTCCCTTGAAAATCTGCCTTCTCCATGGGAAATACATGCTCACATAGCCCATTATCCCCAGGAGGAGAACAGTAATCTGGGGACCCAAAAAATAGGCAGTAAGAAGCAGAGTCTCTCTGACAAGGCCAGACAAAATCAGCCAAATCCAAGCCTCCACTCAGTGTGTAAGCAATAGTAAGTACTGCTGTTTAAAGCTACTGAGTTTTGGAATGATTAATCATATAGCAATAGCTAACAGATACATTTCAATTTCCATTGAAAGATAACACACAAAAAACTCTATAGTGATATCTGGAGCCTATTGGAAACATAATAATGAAAATAATACTAATACTAATAACAATCACCATTCCATAATGACCAAATGCCAAACACTATGGATAAGTCTTTACAATACTTACTTACTCTTTGCAGTACCACAGGGGAGAGGTACTGTGGTCTTCATTTGGGTCAATGAGAAAATTGAGAGTCTGAAAGTTTCTGAGACAAAGCCAGAATTTCAACTCTGATTCTCTCATATTTATAATCACACAAACATGTCTATTCTCATTTTGAATTTCAATGAAATATTTGACTTTATTTGAATGCAAATATTACCATGGAGAGTAAACGGTCTCACCAACTTTTTATTTCAATGTATCCTTTTGTAATTACAATAGTTGTAGTTTTTGATACTGAGTAAAAGGAGAGCTGGGATCTCTGTTTCACATACCATGCATCAATATAATGAATCCATTAGTACGAAATACCTAGCTATCATTACCTCAATTTGTGTATGCAGTATATTGGAAAGTCATCACAAAACATTCTTTATTCCATGCTTTAATGTCATGATATTTAGGAATGACCATCACCTGGGAGCAGTGTTGCCGTATAGTGCCCATTCAATTAAGAGAATTTCAATTAAAAAGATTTTTAGATACTTGGGCTCTTTCAAAATCATCTGTTCTTTTGGAAATGATGGAGTTTTTTGTTTTTTGGTTTTTTTTTTTGGCAGAAGATAACAAAATCTTTTTCATTTGATAGATATCCCAACCTCAAACTAGCAGTCTTTATTAACATAATTCAAATAAATATGTATCTCTCAAAATTAATATACATTAATTGTTGAACAATTTAGTCCATTAGTTTTGATAAGCATGTCACTACGTTGTGAAAATGGAATGTCTCTAAGTAGCAAAGATCATGACACTGGGGCTAAAATGGAGACTCTCTGGCCCAAATAAGCTGTAAGAGAAGGAAGTCAAATAAGTCCTTCACAGGACACAAAACTTGGGGAAAAATTTGTACCAAAATCTCATTTTGGAAAGGGACAACTTGTTCTATACTTACTGTTGCTATATTTTATAATAATATAAAGGGAGATCTCACCCGCCCCCAGCATGGATGGCAGCCTACTGTCTTCATGCACAAATCTTCTCACCTCATTCTCAGAATCTCTAGTTCCCTGAAGGTCTTCTGTTCTATGAGCTTGCAGACATATCACAGAAGCAATACATTTCACCTCAACAGATAGGCATTGAGCTAAGCCTCCCAAGTAGCCAACTCAACTCAAGCAAGACTAAACAATTCTTACATAGTGATTGTTGAAATTCTGGCTTCTCTATAATATCCAAGAAACAAAGAAACCCCCTTGTGACCACAAATAATGGTTCATAGAAGATTAGCATTGTGAGGGAATACATCCCGGCCTTAGGAATTTAAAAATTTTTCCAACAAAAGGAAATCTTCTTCTGTGAAGCAAACAAGTGTGAAGCCTTGGAACATGAATGTGAATGACAAAGATGGATAAAAAGTCTTTGTTCTCTTTATTCAATGATTTATCTGGAAAAGGACATTTATCCTCAAGGGCAAAGATGCCATGAAGGAGTCAGCAGCCTACTCTCCTCACCTTCCAAAAAGCACATCACAATTTCAGCTGTCATGTATTTGCTCATACTATTCTCCTCTGCTTAAATGTCCCTCATATGTTCAGCCTATGCAGACCTCTTTGCAATTACAGTCGATGCCACAGAATTAGTGATTTACTCTAAATAGCCTTGTTCTCTGGTAGTCTACAGTACATAATTTAAGCATTTGAATAGCTGAATTGTCTGTAGAAATTGGGTACATCCTGAAGTCTGAAGGAATGTCAGATGAAGAGAGTGAAACGAATATAAAAAACCACACAAGCAGAACATTTTCATCTGGAATTTAGACTCAAATTCAAGAAAGTTCTCCAGTTCCTGGGGTCATCTTGTCCCAGAATATATAAATAAAAATGAGTCAAATTGCTATTCCTTCAATAGAAACATATTACCCCCACCCATACCACATGAGTATTACTAGGGAATATTGAGAACATTATAATTTTTATAAAACTGAATTACTCATTTCCTGCTTAAACTGGATTATTGATTTCTTTTACATCTCACTTCACATAGACATGTGGGTTTCTCTGCCCCATGGTGACTGAAATGGAGAACAAATTATCTTTTCTTTCATGTCACCAGTATTGACATCTATGTCTAAAGATATTTCTTTTAATGTTATTTTTTAAAAAAATAGAACATACACTTAAACTCATTTTAAAACAGTTACCTCTATGAAATAAAATGTAAAAAAAAAATTTCTCTCTTGCCTCCTAATTCATTCTTCAACAAACTCTGTGTGTGTTTATATGTAATACTATGTAAAAGGGGCTAGACAAATGTAGCTATTTAAAATTCTCTACTTTTCCACAGTTCACGACTGATACAGACAAGAGAAGCTGCCATAGGGAAATGGCTATGGTCTCTTTTCTTTTATTTTTCCTCCCCTCCCCTCCCCTCCTCTCTCCTCCCTTCCTTCTGTTTTGAACCAAAAATCTATTTGCAGACATTACCCTCTGAAATGCTTCAGTGACATGTGTAGCCTACAGATGGGTATGGACCAAAGATCACAAGTCCTGCTACTCTGTCTCAGAAAGCCCTGTGCTCTAACATCTCTCTTTAGAATTTTGGGACTTGGGGCACATGGGTGACTCAGTCAATTTAGCCTCCGACTTAGGCTCAGGTCATGATCTTGTGGTTTGTGGGTATGAGCCCTGTGTCAGGCTGTGTGTTGACAGCTCAGAGACTGGAGCCTGCTTTGGATTTATCTCCCTCTCTCTCTCTGTCCCTCCCCTGCTCACACTGTGTCTGTCTCTCAAAAATCTATAAATAAATGTTAAAAAATATATTTTTGAATAGAATGTTTGGGACTTTAGCAGTCAAAGTCCTCAGCATGAAGGCCTTAGACAAAACCCCAGGAGAAAAGGGAAATATAAATTAAATTTCTATTACATATAAAGGTAAATTTAATTCACCTTTCATTATCTGAGTACTATACTAATAAGTTTTACTTTTAGAATGTTAGGCCAAAGTCTCTTTCCTCTGCCAGGAACAGCCCTATTATTATTTGAAAATACATGTTTCTAATTCTTTATGCAGAAATGTATCATTTTGTTTAGTGTGGCTTTTACTTAATAAATAATATGTCATATCACACAATATTATCTACCTCAGTCTTTTAAACTATAATGTGTTATTCCATATTGTTGTGGCACATTTAGCCAATTCATGAAAAATCATTTCACCAAATGATCAATTTGTCAAATAAATATTTTGCAATATTTCCTTCTAAATTTTTAACTTCAACAATGTGAAGAGGATAGGTAGTTTCATTAGCTTTTGCAGATTTCCGCAACACTTAAAATGACAAATTTAGGAACTACGAATACTCTGTATTTCAGAAGCTGGGGATCATATTCTGAAAATATAGCCTTCAACTCTTCTCTCTGCCCCTCACTTACCTGGCTTTCATGTACCATCACCCTGGGCTGTTTTCTTCCTTTTGTCCCTGGCAGTATATTCTCTGTGTTCTAATTCCTTTAGCTACAGTTGCTAGTTGCTGAAGTACGATTGGGCATTTCTTAACATTCTGTTAAAAAAACAAAACAAAACAAAAAACATTTATTAAACATCTGAAACAATTTCTTAACAATTCCCATGTAATATACAGTGTTGTAAATTTTAGAAATATTTTTAAAATTTTAAACTTGGTGAATTGATTATTCTCTGGACTGACTTTGGCTATTTGGCCATGTGGTAAATTAGCTTTTCATAACTGACTTGAGTAAATACACTTCTGTAAGTATCCACTTCTCCCATTAACGGAAATCTAGTTTCCATTTTGTATTTTCCTTTGGGTTTTTATATGTAAAATGTAAATACATGCTGCAACATTTTCTGCCAAAATGCCTTTTTAAATTTGCACCTCCATAAGAGTATAGAATGTATCAACTTCACCACCCCTTCATGTATATCAGTTGTTATCAAACTCAAGGTTTGGTTATTGCTGTCTTTCCCTATTTGTTAGAAAGAATGATAATGATGTGGAGAACATAGGCAAAAGAGAAAACTAAATTTTCTTAGAACTTACATTGACAAATACTTGAGACAGGCAGAGTGACCTTCCTCAAAGAGCTTAGCTGCCTCAATGTTAATACTTTGCTAGAAGTAAAAAGCAATATTAGCTTAACTGTAGCCTGACCTCCAGGATACTGTAAAAATCCCTTTGGAAACTTCATTTATCTCTGCCTGCCCCCCCCCCAACATATATGTGAGCAACCATCCTTCAAGCATATGGCAACTGATATACAAATGAAAGGCCTCATGACTAAGGTGTTATTAGACAGTAGTAAATGACCTTATCCTAACAGCTAGCTCCTTCAAGGTCCTGGAAACCTTGCTTCCAAATTCCTTGGAGACTTCTGCTTTCATTTTCAACTTTAAAGTTTAAGCAGCCACTCGTCACAACCCCAATGCAGCTCTTTCTGCCCATGGGCCCTGTCCCCATGCTTGAATAAAACCACCCTTTTTGCATGGAAAGACATCTCAAGAATTCTTTCTTGACCACTCCCAAAACCCAACATTTCACATCAATAATATTTGTACTTTTTCTTTATTGACCACTGGAATTTCTTCTCCAATGAATTTCCTTTTAATATCCCTTGTCCTATATCATTTTTGAATACTGTGCCTTTTTCTTAAAAAATCTGTAGAAACTTGTATATTCTAGTCCCTGTTCCTTTGTTGCATGTATTACAAATACAATTCTCCTGTATAGCCTGTATTTTTACTTTGCCTTTCCTCTTTTTGTATTTCTTTTTCTTTTTCTTTTCTTTTTTTTTTTTTTTTGGTTAAATTTGTTTGTGATGTAATTTATCATAGAGAAGTCTACATTTAATTGTCAATTTAAAAATATTTTACTTCCTGTCTCTTGCTTTTTTTTTTGGTGGTGATGGGGTGGTACAGAGGATGGCCTTCCCTGATTTTAATTTTTTTCCTTTTATGTTCCCAATATATATGAAAGTCACTATTCTGAAAGATGTGAGAGAGATACCTAATTTTAGCATTTGAAAGTTTTAAATTTAACTTTTTAGGTGTTCTCAATTTTTTTAAGTATTTGTGGGTTGTTTTTAAAGTTTATTTAGTTATTTATTTGGAGGGAGACAGAGAGAGAGTACAAGGGAGGAAGAGGAAGAGAGCAGGGGGACAGTGGATCTGAAGCAGGCTCTGTGCTGACAGCAGAGAGCCCAACGCAGGGCTCGAACTCATGAACTGTGAGATCATGACCTAAGCAGAAGTCAGATGCTTGACCATCTGAGCCACTCAGGTGCCCCTAAACTTTCTGGATTTAAAACATAATTTGATAGTTAATAGGACAAGTCCCTATCTTTCTTTATTAACTTTTCCAATCTTGCAAAGCTGACATATAAATTTTACAATAAGTTTGCCAAGTTCCATGAAAAATCTCCAATCTCCATGAAAAAATCCAGGAAAATTAAAAAAAAAATTAAAGTGTTTATTTATTTTGAGAGAAGAGAGAGTGTTAGCAGGGTAGGGGAAGAGAAAGCAGGGAAGAGAAAGAGAGAGAATCCCAAGCAGGATCTGCACTGTCAGCATGGAGCCCACTGTAGTGCTTGAACTCAAAAACCACTTGATCATGACCTGAGACGAAAAAAAGAGTTGGATGCTTAACTAGCTGTGCAACCCAGGCATTTCTCTCCAGAATAATTTCAATTAAAATTATAGTAAGTCTATAGGCTAATTGGAGAACTGATCTTGTTACCATATTTAGTATCTACAAATATAGAATATTTCAATTTTTTCCTTTAATGTCTAAAAGTGTCTCTTTTATAATTTTCTTATGTTTTGTTCATTTCTGATTTAGTTTATGCATAAATTTTGGTACTATTTTTAAGAGATTTATATATTTTGTTTGCATTTAGGACTAGTTATTTCTGTTTTGTAGGAGAGTTTTGGCTTTTCATTTATTGATCTCATATCCTGTTATCTTGTGGTATTCTTTTAAACGGCCCCAAATTTACTGGAGACATTTCTAATGTTTCTTAACAACTTATTTTGCTTGCTAAAGGTTTTAGATAGAATGACAAAATCAGGTTTTTCTCCTTCTTATTCTTGGTGAAATATTTTCATCAGAAGTGAGAGGGAAATTTTATAAAATACTTTCCCAATATCTATTGAGATGACACTGGTGTGTTTCTCTCTAATCTTCAATAATGCTACAACAATAGATTTTCTAATGCAATACCAATCATGAATTCCTACGGCCACATATTTTTATATGTTTACTAAATACTTTTATTTTTTGTTGTTGACTTACCTATTCCTATTCTTTAGTTTTCCAGCAGTTATTATTTCTATATTTGTAATAAAATTTTGTTTATAAATGGAAATGAACATTTTGTCATCAGGTGTTGGTAAACATCCTCAAAATCTTACCTTCTTGGTTTATTTTCTGTGGCTTTGTTTCTATATAATACATAAATACATATTTTCATGTGACAGATTACATATTAAATTGTATACTTTATAAAGATTCTTTCCTCTCTACTTTCTTTCCTTTCCTTTTTTCCTGTTTCGAAGTCTTCTTCAGAAAGGCTTGCTAGTTATCCCAAACCATTTATAAAGTACTCCATTTTTCACCACTAATTTGAAATGTCCTCTTTTGCCATTTGCTAAATTCTCACACATATCGGGATACATTTCCCAATATCCTATACTTAACAACAAATTATCAATCCTACATTCTTCCACTGATATCTATATTATTTTAGTTGTCTTACCTTCAACACACTAGATTTACACCCTCCCCCAACTATTGCAGTTTTCACTTCTAACTGAACAATTAATCATTTTGTAAATTTCTAAATGATGTTTTCACGGTTTAAATCAAGAGAATTGTTACTTTTTGACTAGTACATCTCTAAAAATGAGGCATTTTGTCTTATATAGTCAACCCTTTCTTTCGTTCCTTAATAGAGTTTAAAGTTTAATCCATACAGTTTCTGATAGTTTCTTATTGAGTGTATTCCTTGGAATTTAATTCTTGTGCCACTATTTTTTTTTCATTTTATTTTCTAACAGGTTACTTGTTGGCATACAGGCAAATTGTTACTCTTTTTAATTATCTTTTAAATCATCGACAACCTGTATTGTTTCCAGTATATTTTTACTGGATATTTGTTTAGAATTTGTTTTTGATGGTTGGAAGAAGTGGAGGAAAGTTACAGTGCAACATTTTTTAGTATAGAATATGAAATTTAAATTTAGCTATCCTTGTTCTTACAATCTCTGAGCCACAGCTGCCCTGGGAATTTCTCCCTGAAGGCTTCCTCTCCTAGGTTCACAGCCTCTTGCCATCCTCCTGGGTCTGTACACTTTTCCCCACTCCCATCTTCTCTCATTTCCCCTCATACCTTTGGACTCTTACCAAATTTTCTGTAGATACTTTCCCCAAAATAAGAAATTCTTTATTTTGAACAAGTTACCTTCCTGTCATTTTTATACCAACCTAATCATGCCTTTGAAACTGTATTTCCACAACCAATCTCTTCAAAACAAATTAAGTTGTTTTATTCAATAAAAGACTGTGTCTTTTCTCTCAGAAACTCTGCCATATTCTTTGAACTGGCAATGGAATATTGTGAGGCAGAGTGCACATGTTTTTCAGAATACTTTCAGATAACAAAGCTGTATGCAAACCAGCCTAGGGCCCAAGGGGAACTAACCGGCACAATTACCCATGATACTGGTCTCACTCCCACCAGGAACCAGCCTGCAGCCTGTTTCCGATTCTGTGTCTCTCTCTCTCTGCCCCTCCCCCGTTCATGCTCTCTCTCTGTCCCAAAAATAAATAAAAAACGTTGAGAAAAAAAAAATTGAAGTAATGTTTTCATTAAGTCTTCAAGAAATAAGTAGCATATCCAGGTGTCCTAATTTGGGGTTAGCCTGCAGTGTCCCCAGGGAATTTCTCATTTCAAATGAAATTTCATTGAATAAAATCATAAAACTTTTTCTATAGAAAAACTCTTGAATTAATTCTTCTCTAGTGCAATGGCCATCAGACTTTAAGGAGTGTATAATTGTCTAGGGAAGACTTGCTAAAATGTAGATTCTATTATCAAGGTTCTGGGGTGGGGATTCTGCATTTCCTCAAGCTGCTAGGTGATGCTGGTAATGATGGTGCATATGCTGAACTTTGATTTACAATGTGTAGGTATTTTAAGGAAAGATTTACATTTTGGAGATTAATATGCTATTTAATGTCTTAACTCATGAAGCATAATCACCATGTAATGAGTATTGGATGAATGAACCAAGTGATAACAGAATGAAGCATAATCAGAGTTTTTTAAGTCAAAAGTCAAGTATCTTAAGGATTGGATACTAGATAACTGCTGTCAGCACTGCCAGTGCTATGACATATAAAACAGTTTTTCTTCAAGATATGAGAGGACACATGGTAAATAAAGCAATTTTTTTCATATCATGTTATTTTTAAGTCCAATTTTACAGTCATTGGATTCTTTTTTTATGTTTATTTATTTTGCACGAGAGAGAGAGAGAGAGAAAGAGAGAGAGAGAGAGAGAAAGTGAGCAGGGGAGGGGCAGAGAGAGAGAGGGAGGTAGAAAATCCCAAGCAAGTTCCACCCTGTCAGAGCAGACTCTATGTAGGGCTTGATACCATGAATCAAGAGATTAATCATTTTGAGATTAATGGGTGGAATCCATTGGGTGGAAATCCAATGGGTGGATTGAGATCCACTGGGTGGAAATCAAGAGTCAGACGCTTAACTAACTCAGCCACCCAGGCACCCCTATGGCCATTTGATTCTCTGCAATTATCTTCAGTGTCTTCCAGTGGTCTTCTGAAGAAAAGTTTGTTCACACAAATATTACCTGCAACATCCTTTTAATTTCTTAGCTGAATTACTGAGCATATGAAGCTAATTTGGTAGGACAGACTTAAATATACATACACTTTCATTCAAAGGTCAATGTTTAACAAATTGTGAAAGTATATCATAATATCATAATATCTTCCTATATACTGTGAAGTCCCCTGTTTTAAATAAGACTAGTAATTGAGAAATAATAGTATTTGTTTTGACTAATAAAATCAATTTATAATTAATATTTAATGTAGTAAGTCTGGTTCCCAAGAAGCAGACTACAAGGTGAATATTTGTATGCAAGTTTTTTCTTAGGTAATGCTCCCAGAAAAATACACTCACAAGTCACAAAGAAGGGGAACTGAGCAGAGGGAGAAGCTGAACTATGCACAATTACAAAAGAAGTCCCAGCAAAACAGCTGGGTAGCTCTGAAGCTGACCCTCAGAAATGCTCTGAATTGAATCAAGAGGGTAGACTTTTACTTCTCTGTCCATTGTTTCAGGGAAATTTTCTGGGAAAGATTTAGCGGTGAACCATTAACTGCCAATACTCTTAAAAATGGCGGGAATGAGTGCCTCAGTCCTAAAAGAGGATCTGAGCAAGACACTGAGCATCCACTCTAGAACACATGTTGCTCATACTCATCACCTCTCTTCTCTGCTGCTCACTATAACCTGCCCATCCCCTCTCTCATACCTCTATTGATCTAGGTTAAATATGTGGCAGACGATCCATACACTCATTTATGAAGGGTCCGAGCCCTATAACTGTGTCCTTTTCAGGTCATGACCGCTGCACTTGTTGATTGTTGTCTAAATTAGTGAGGACAATACCAAAGTGATTCCCCGACAAACATTCCTTCCTGGTCCCATTTTATAACAAGAGCCTTACTTCTAGGTTATTTTCCCTGTCCAGCATAATGACTCCATTCCTTGCCTACTGGTTCTTTGGTGACTAGGTGGCAACTATAGCTTAAAGTTTGATAAGATTCTTTCCATGTCCCCTAGGAGAAAGAAAGATTCTCTCCCTAACAACATGTATGCATATACACATTGGAGCCTAGAGATGCAGGGGTGGAAAGCATACTTGTGCTCTCCATGAGACACTGCACTAAGTGGGGCTACTCCAACTGCTACTCCTTTGTTTCCTGTACCCATTTATTCAACATCTACAGGACACAATATTAATTTGTGGTGTATTATAATTAATTTAGTGAATATACTGTGTCCTGGAAAATAGCACTACATCTTTCCAGGTTATCATATGCAAGCAAAGACCTTGGCTGTGCCTTCTAAGAGTGTTCCATTACTCTGTCTCCCCAGAAACTTCCTCATAGCGTTATATGGGATAGGATGAACCAATGGTCAAGTACCCACAGTTGCTTGTCCTTTGCTGTAAAGGAGTCCATTGTTTGATGTGATGCTATATAAGATCCAATACTGATAACTCAAACATTCTATAAGCCCTGGAATAGTGGTTTGATTGAGGTACCATGGACAAGCCTATACTGAATCAAGCTAGAATGTTATCTCTTTAAGAGTGGAAGTGGTTCAATGTGATCAATTTTCCATAAGTATTTCCTGAGACTCCTTGGAAAATGGTACTGAATTATGGCCTCAGCTTTAGTCTCTTGCTGGCATGTTGAACATCTGGCACAGAAGTAGTTAAACTAGTCTTGCCAAAGGCGAACCCATTATATTGGACCAGTGTTTGCCACTATGGCTATTCTGTTCATGAACCCATTGTGTCAGATTGTGAGTGACTGATGGCAGAGGCAGACTGAGTTCTACTAGCCAAGTCATTCTGTCTGTTTGGTTATTGAATTACTCTTCTATAGAGAAAGCAACCTAGTAGGCCCTAGCATATGATACATGGAGCCTCACATTTAGTGCCCAGCCCCACTGGTCCATCCACAAGCCTACTATCCAGACTTTCTTGTCTCTAATATTTTATTGTTCTCCCTCCAGGCTCATGAACAGCCAACCTAAGGACTATAAGTCCATACATGTGAGCTGGGATAGACATACTATTTTAACATTGGTGGATGACATGGGCATTAGCTTTCATGCATCCAGTTTTCTTAGTATTTCCAAACTTAATGCAGATATATTAAAACATTCTAAATTCTAGACTAATGAATATTTCAATCTGTAATTGAAATTAGTGACTTATGTGCATCACTCTTTTATAATGAATAAATATATAATGTTGCAAGTTAGTTTTGATTTAATGGTAAGACACATTAAAGGAGGAATTCCCTTAATTTCTTTTAAAATAACAAAGAAAAATTTATAAATTTCTATAAAGTATAACAACAGCAAGTTTTTAAAATGTAACTTTCACTCGTGTAAATTTCCCTGAAGTTGTTTTTATTGGAGTTTGACTTTAGGACAGGTTGAAACTTTTGAATAGCACCATCTGGTCATCTATTAGACAGTGACACACAGTACAGCAGTTTCAAAATGAAAAAGAAATGGAGCAATGCTAAAAAGTAAAGGCAAAATGGTTTCAATTTCCTACATTTCTGAATTGATAGAACATTGATATGGCAACTGGGAGTTTCACTTTCTAGACCAGAACCACAATAAAACTAAAATTCATGTTTTCAGTAGCAGAAGTGAAAGGTGTACTATATGGTAATTCTAAGTGCTTGAAAATAAACAGTAGAGTCTAATGGTCTACCAGGAGTCATTTTTCAGTATTAAAACTGTGTTTCTAAAAAATAGAGATATTCATAACTATATTGATAAACTAATTGTCAGTTGTTAAATTAACATATAAGAGCATGTATCTAGGTGAAGAATGAGCAGTGGTGATAGCAACAAAAGATTTTAATGATAGTCATCTAAATTCTCTTTGTGTATGTATCTGTGAATTAACAATGAAAGTAAAAGGTGCAGTGTAACTTGGCTGAAAGAGAAAGAAATACAATCTAAGATACAATAAAATCACATGGAACAGGTCTGCTCACTGAAGCATAAGTGGATCCGTAATCACTCCTGGCTATAGAATGAAAATCTTTGCAATAAATGAACTAAACTCTTCTCAAGTATTATGTTTTTTAAAATATTCCTATAGAAAGCATCACACATACAAAAAATAATAATAGTATAGTGAACCTCCATTTACCAACTATTCAGTGTCAACAATATCAAGTCCTAACCCATCTGGTTTTGTCTATACCCAAGTCATTTCCCCAAACCCCTAATTACTTTGAAGCAAATGCCAAATATAACACCTTTTCATGGATAAATATTTCGGTATGAATCTCTAAAACATA
The DNA here is from genome assembly GCF_022837055.1 of Prionailurus viverrinus. Classification (NCBI taxonomy): domain Eukaryota; kingdom Metazoa; phylum Chordata; class Mammalia; order Carnivora; family Felidae; genus Prionailurus; species Prionailurus viverrinus. The sequence goes on along the minus strand of NC_062562.1, from coordinate 84,301,327 downwards.
GTACTATTTTTCTGAACACAGCAACACTGTTATAACAACTGAAATTTATTAAGTCCATATTATCATCAATTATCCTGAGTTTACATTTCCTTTTGTAACTTTTGCTTGATTGATAATGGAGATCCAAATAAGACCTGAAGATTATATTTGATTGAATTATTTCTTAAACTTCTTATATTACAGGCTTACTTTCCATTATGTTTTTCTCACATTTTTTTACTGATGAAATCTTGTAGTTGGTCTAAGATTTTGTTCATTGCATCACTGTTTAAGTACATTTAATAGATTCTTCTGTCTCTTATATTTCCTGTAAATGGAAGTAGGGCTGGATAAGATTCTGTTTTTTGTGTTTTTTGTTTGTTTTGCAGGATTTCATAGTTGATTGTGTTCATTCATACTCATTAGGAGGTATATGTGTCTAAATTACTCCCTTTTGATACTATCATCACCCATTGATTATTTTCTACATCTACTAAATAATTACAGATTGCAAATGGTAATGTTCTAATTCTATTATCCCTTCTTCATTTTTAACAAGATATTTCTTTTTTTTTAATTTTTTTTAACATTTATTTATTTTTGAGACAGAGAGAGAGACAGAGCATGAACGGGGGAGGGTCAGAGAGAGGGAGACACAGAATCGGAAACAGGCTCCAGGCTCTGAGCTGTCAGCACAGAGCCTGACGCGGGGCTCGAACTCACGGACCGCGAGATCATGACCTGAGTCGAAGTCAGCAGCTCAACTGACTGAGCCACCCAGGCACCCCTAAGAAGATATTTCTTTAAAGAGAAACTTCCTTATATCAATTGTTTGGTTAGCTGCAGCACAAATAGCATAGGAACAGTAAACACTTAATGCTTTCTCTGTATTTACCAGTTTTCAAAATAATGAATTAATTGCCTACCCATCTTCCCAAAACGAAGATTTTTAAACATAAGAATGTCATTCAGTGTTTATGCATTTAAACTATTTGATATATTTTAACCTATTGTGGTATTCTTTATTTAGACACTGAAATGACCCCATCTCCAATAAGTGGAAACCTATCCACTTTGGTATGACAACACTAGATGTCAGTGAAAGATGCATTTCTTGGTGATATGATAATGTATTCCAGGCACATCTAGTACATTCCTGCTCAGATCTGAATCAGTTATTTCTTAAAGGACATAAAGCACTTTTTTTTTGTATGAAATTGTATTCACAGACCATAGATTGGATAATAGGAATACTCATCACAGTGGAATCTGTCATCATTTCCTGGCCTCTTATGTAGGAAGAGCTAGGATGTGTAGATTGTATTGTTTATGAAGTACATCATGAGTTTATACTGATACTTCTAATTCAAATACAAGGTGATAGTGTTTTATTTAATTTCATTGATTTTTATATCTGTATCTCTTTTACTCAAGCCAAATATTCTGTATTTTGGTGACTCCAAAAATTACTGATTCACTTTATATTTGAAACTACATACAAAACAATCTCAGAATAGTAATACTAGTATTATCATCATCAGTATGCTTATAAAAGGCATTTAGTTCTTTCTACTTTCCTTTGTATATTTCACACCCAAAATGTATAGTCCATTGCTATATTTTAACATCCTTGGATTAGTTTCTCTTTGTATAGGAATAACACTAATTCTACACACATTTAGATTAATTTATTTCATTTCATTTCCATTTTTTAAAGTGATTTTTAATAATTTTATTTAATAATTTTATAATTTGCATCGTTTGAAATAAAATCTACTGAAGTATATTCAAATATGACTAATTTCTGTCTCCTCCAGCTTATTGATACCTTTAACCTAGAAATAACTTCTTCAAAAAGTATGATTTAGGTTCACCAAAAAATTAAAAGTAAAACTACCCTATGATCCAGGAATTGTACTACTGGGTATCTAACCAAGGATATAAAAACACTAATTCAGAAAGATACATGCACCCCAATGTTTATAGCAGCATTATTTTCAATAACCAAGTTATGGAAACAACCCAGGTGTCCATCAACTGATAAATGGATAAATAAGATGTGGTATATACATATAAAATAATATTATTCAGCCATAAAAAGTGAAATCTTGCCAATTGCAATGACATGGATGAAGCTAGAGTGTATTATGCTAAGCAAAATAAGTCAGTCAGAGAAAGACAAATACCATATGATTTCACTCATATGTGAAATTTAAGAAACAAAACAAACAATTGTAGGAGAAAAAAAGATAGAGAATCAAACCAAGAAATAGACACCTAACTATAAAGAACCAACTGATGGTTACCAGAGGGGAAATGGGGGGGGGGGCATGGGTGAAATAGGTGATGGGGTTAAGAGTACATTTTTCTTGATGAGCACTGAGTAATGTACAAGAATTGTTTGATCACTATACTGTACACCTGAACTTAATAAAACACTACATATTAACTACACTGGAATTAAAAATTTGTAAATAAAAAATGAATAAAATAAAAATAAAAGTATCCAGGACTGGCCCAATTTCAAACAATCAATAAGAGGGGCGCCTGGGTGGCGCAGTCAGTTAAGCGTCCGACTTCAGCCAGGTCACGATCTCACTGTCCGTGAGTTCGAGCCCCGCGTCGGGCTCTGGGCTGATGGCTCAGAGGCTGGAGCCTGTTTCCGATTCTGTGTCTCCCTCTCTCTCTGCCCCTCCCCCGTTCATGCTCTGTCTCTCTCTGTCCCAAAAATAAATAAACGTTGAAAAAAAAATTTTTTTTTAAACAATCAATAAGAAAAATAAGTAAATATATTAATAATAAAATAAATAGTATGGTTTCTTTTTCCATTTCTTAAATCTAACCATATATATTATTTATGAAGGGCTATTTATATTTTTTGCTCTGATGTAACTTACATGCAGTGCCTTTATATACTACTTTTATTCCCTCTCACATTTTTTTCATTACTATTGTCTATTAATAGTTTGTGAATAGCCATGAATAATACTAAAATTACATGGTAACTTTTTTATTTCCTTTGCTTACCTCTTCTCATTGTCTGATATAAAGTAATATCACATTATTCCAAATTAATATCTGAAAGACAATCAATGATCATCCCACTTTATATAATTTCCTTATTCTACCCCAATGTTTAATAATTGTACAATTTGTATTGATACTATGTATAGCTATTACATGCAATGCTGATTTTCTTATAACCCATTACGTAATCTTAGATCTACAGGTAAGTATATTCAGTGTCAGCACTGGTCCCTGTGTTGATGACTCTCCAATCATTTAGATTGTTTGCAATCATAATCTAATAGATGTTTCAGAAACAATATTCTCAAATTACTGCATGTTCATAAAAGATTGTAGACTTTATATTTGAAGGTTAGTTGGTTTGAATTTACAATCTGTGACTCATATTTTATTTTCTTGAATATATTAAATGATATTTTATTTTTGTCTAACAAAAAAAATGTTACTTTCAAAGGGTTTGATGGCAGTTTGAATTTTTTCTAATTTTTAAAATTCTTTTTGTCTAGATGGCAAAAATATTTTCTTTTTAGGCTTTTTTTTGTTTTTTGTTTTTTGTTTTTGTTTGTTTGTTTTTAAGCTCAGTACATTGAGGATTGTATATAAGAGGTTAGATCTCTGTGTTGGGAATTTTGTTCTGATTTTTTCAGATATCTAGATATGCCCAACACTGCATATGTAGCTTAAGCTTTCTTTCAATGTCAAAAATATCTTCTTGAATTGTAATTTTTAATATTTCCTTCATTACTTTAGTTTTCTTCTACAGAAAATTTTATTATTTGTACATTTCACCTTCTTTGCATAAATCCAACATCTTTTACTTTCGTATCATATTGTTATCTTTTTTGAATTTCAGAATGTTTGTCTTTTCTTCTAATCTTCTTAAGATTTTATCTATACTTCTATTTTTTTACAGTTTTTTTTATTTTTAAATGATTTGTCTATTCATTATAATTCTTACCTGACTTGTCACCTTTCTTTGAAGATTGTTTTTTTCTAATATTCTAATTTATTACTTTAAAATTTCTAATTTATATTGCTTTTTCATAGATTTTACTTTTGTCTAAATTGTCTTTACTTCATCTTTGAAATATCGGTCTATACTTTTTCTGCAAGATGTTATTCTATATATTTTTTTCTTTTTCTCTTACAATAATTGGTATGTTTGTATGGAATTTGACCAAAACACTTTTCTGTTTCTCTCTCTCTCTCTCTTTTTCAAGTAAGGTGAGTTTCCCTATACTTTTAGAAAAGATGCGGCAAACTAGAGAAATTTTCTAGTTTCAAGGTTCTACAATTCCATTACCTTTACTGAAGCAATAAAAATATGCATTGATACAGAGTTATGTCTCTTCATTCACCCTCTCCCATCTGTATATTAATATTCTCTTTCTTTGCTTCTATTATGCTTCTTCTCCTGAATTTTTCTTACTCCCAATATGTTTTCATCCCATGGGGATTTCTATTCAAAAAAAACTTTGGTGTGTTCATTTCAAGAGTTCACAGGGCTTAAACGACTACCAGAAGTTTTAGACTCTATAATTCCCTTGAAGCCACCTGAAAACTAGAGGCTAAAAACCCCCTACCAGTTTTCCTGCTTTCTCAAGAATAATATGTTACTCATTATACCCAGGCCCTGATGACACTTTGGGGGTTCTCTGTTCTTGGTCCCTCCATGTCTTCTACACTAGTACCAAATGGGCCTTGTAAATGTTTGTGCTTTACCTCCACTTGCTTAGATTTGGAGCCTATTTAGTTTTATTATATGTATTTATTCTGGGATTTTGGCTTTAAAGTCCTAGTTGCTCTATGTTTTTTATGTGGAAATTTAGGAAGATTAAAAGACTGCAACTGCCATAATCATCTTCCCTAAGTCCAGCAGATATATCAGAATCAATGTTATTAAATCTCAAAAAATATATAACAAATTCCCAAGTTATATAACTAGAGCAAGAGTTGGCAGAGGAAAGGATTAAATTTAAATTAGCAGTAATAGAACATTTATGTCTTTTAAAAATTACAGCACTGGCCCTATAAGATGATAACTATATGAGTCCATTATTTTTATGTATGTGCACACACATACAAACATACACAATATTGATAATAAGCGAGGAATACCAGAAAAATAATGTTTAAAAACATAAGTAAATCAATCAATCAATCAATCAATCCTTCAACAGTTAAATGAAATAAGTAGACCAGTAACTGATTATAGTATCTAAATAGAAAAATAGGGGCACCTGGGTGACTCAGTCGGTAAGTGTCCAAATCTTGATCTCAGATCAGGTCTTGATCTCAAAGCCAAGAGGGTAAGCCCCATGTTGGGCTCCATGATGGGCTCCATGCTTAAAATATATATTCATAAATAAATGAATGGCTACTGTAAATGAAAGGCTAAAAGATTATATAGTCTTATAAGAAAAGCTGAGTCCCCATAAATGATATGTTTAAAAGGTGTTAGAATACTACAAGATCTAATTCAGAATTTGATCTTATGCCTAAGAGATTTTATTTTGTTTTATTGTAGTTGACATACAATATAATATTAGTTTCAGGTATACAACATAATGCTTCAAATTTATATACACTACAAAACTAAGTGATTTTCTTTTTTTTTTTTTTTTTTTCAACGTTTATTTATTTTTGGGACAGAGAGAGACAGAGCATGAACAGGGGAGGGGCAGAGAGAGAAGGAGACACAGAATCGGAAACAGGCTCCAGGCTCTGAGCCATCAGGCCAGAGCCTGACGCGGGGCTCGAACTCACGGACCACGAGATCGTGACCTGGCTGAAGTCGGACGCCCAACCGACTGCGCCACCCAGGCGTCCCTAAGTGATTTTCTTAAATTCGCCCAGTAAATTATGAAATATGAAGTACTTCCTTATTCCCTGCTTTAGCATTACATATATTGCAATCAAATGAAATTAAAAATTTTCGTTAAGAGTGCCTGGATGTCCCGGTGAGTTAAGTGTCCAATTTTTTATCTTGGTTCATCATGATCTTGAGGTTCATGGGATTGAGCACCTAATCGGGCTCTGCGCTGGCAGTGGGGAACCTGCTTGGGATTCTCTCTTTCTTTCTCTCTCTCTCTCTTTCTCTGTCTCTCAATCTCCCTGACCCTCCTCTACTCCCAAATGTGCTCTCTCTCTCAAAATAAATAAATAAACTTAAATTTTTTTTCATTAATGATCCAGAACAGTCAAAAGTGTGTTTATCCAACCACAGTGCAAACACAGAAATGTTAATAAAATGTTATAATAAATTACATAATTTTGTATAATGATAATGCAATACATTTCTGTCACTGCTTAAATTAATATCTCACTGATACTTTCTAATTTAATTTTCCTTCTCTGTTACTTTCAATTGTCAAATACTGGTGACCTAAATGTAAGTCAAAATGAGCCAATGTGTTGATTGACACATGGTGGACACAGGACTAGGAAAAAAACAAAAAAAAGGGTCACATGTAGGAAAGGACAATGGTAAAAAGGCACAGCTTTTCCTGGCTGTCAAAACCCTCAAATGGTTCCAACACTTTGTAGAATGGTTGTAGAAAATTTATTCTCCTAATAAATTTACTTCCTGAAAACCAAAAGCACTTTCTCAAAGTTAACATGCACTTTAGGATCAATCACCCTATTTGAGATCATGGAAAATAGAACCACAGGGTTAGAAATGATCTTAGAAACCAAGGCATTTTTCGACATTGGGCAGAGAAGAGCAGGGACGTTCACAGATGGGGGACACCTGGGAATGCACCCAAACACAGAGTGTCTCCCTCATGTATCCTGCCTCTCCCAACATCATGGGTGTAGTGGGGATAACACTGGGCTACAGGAAGAGGGACTGAAGGGCCTGCGTGGCCCATCATACACACTAACGCAGAAGTTTTGGAAACATGAGATAGGATGTGTGCAGAGAAACAAAGTGCATGTGAGCCAGCATCTCCCAACAGGCAGTCAGGCTTTGAAGAAAAGAAAAGGAAAGGAAAGGAAAGGAAAGGAAAGGAAAGGAAAGGAAAGGAAAGGAAAGGAAAGGAAAGGAAAGGGAAAAGGAAAGGAAAGGAAAGGAAAGGAAAGAAAAGAAAAGAAAAGAAAAGAAAAGGAAAGGAAAGGAAAAGGAAAGAAGGAAGGAAGGAAGGAAGGAAAGAAGGAAGGAAGGAAGGAAAAGAAAAGAAAAAGGAAGGAAGGAAGAGAGAGAAAGAAAGAGGAAGGAAAAAAGAGAAAAAGGAAAAAAAAACAAGATGTTTTTCAAATATTACTAGTAGTGTAAGTCTTTCCTTACAAATGAGAATGTTCTGGGGTTCTCAATAGATCAGATGAGCGCAGAACTGTGTTATATTAATTCTACAAGAGTATCTCACTTCACTCAGCACTAGTGACAGGTGTCTGGGTAATTCTGAAGCTCTTCAGAAGCCTTCTTCATAGTTTGGAAATCACACATTTTTTTAATGTTTTTATTTTATTTTTTGAGAGAGAGACAGAGAGAGAGAGAGAGAGAGAGAGAGAGAGAGAGAGAGAGAGAGAGAGAGAACAAGCGAGGGAGGGGCAGAGAAAGAGGGAGACACAGAATCTTAGAAGCAGGCTCCAGGCTCTGAGCTGTCAGCACAGAGCCCAGCTCGGGGCTTGAACTTCATAAACTGTGAGATCATGATTTGAGCCGAAGTCAGACACCCAACTGACTGAGCCACCCAGGCACCTCTGGAAATCACACATTTAATTCAACTACTTCATGGTTTGGGTAAGGAAGTTGAAGTTAAATAATTCCTCTAAGTTAGAAGCAGTTAATCAGTAACAGAGCTGATGTTATAATAAGTATCTTGAGTCCAATTAGAGTGTTATTTGCATTATACATGACACCCTGGACCTTCCTAGAAAATCTTTTAAGCTAATTTACTTTTATTTTTCCATTTTGCTTACATAACTATGCCTCATTTTGATTGATGGTTCAGTGTTAATTAAAGTGATATAAATTGAGTTATTTAAATGAACTTATGGAGCTCATGGTTTCCAAAAGACCACAAATAAATCTTTGTGAATTTAAGAATCTTACTGAAGAGTGCAAAGCATTCATTGCACACCTTCTCTAGTTTATAAACTCTAATTTATCTTATATAAGCAAAGACCAATTATGTAAACTTATAAATGCACCTGTAGAAAAACATAGGTAATGCAAGGATGTGGAAAGTTTAGCTAAGTGACTCCATGGTATTTCTGCCATGGTATTGCTGCCTTGTCCTTCATTTTGTTTGGCCAAGCAGTCTGCAGTGACCTTCAACTGACATTAGCCCCTCGTGAAAGCACACACCCTAGATAGCAGCCTGCAGAGTCATGAGCAAATGTTACCTTTCTGATATGACTTTCCCAGCAGCCCTGGTGAGCAACAGCCTCCCTTGCCTCCCACAGCATTTCCCTTAAACTCTCCTTAGAAAATATCACTTTACAACTTACCAAAACCTCATTCTTTTGATTTTAATTGACCAATCTAACCTTAGCCAGGGAATCCCAAAGCACTCGATCCACAGACCCTAAAAAAAGCATATGCCTCTTGTCTGTCTGGCTCTCTGTCTGCACTCAGCCTTAATCTCCCTATGGGACCCCTCAAAGCTTGCCTGGTACTTCCTCCAAGACCTGTGAGTAATGAACTGTATTTCAATTTCTCTTCTGGTCTGTTGTTGAATCCAGGCTTGCCATGCAGTACTCTGTGCTCCATCTCACAATTACTAATTTGATAAATTCTAAACAATGAGAGAAAATGGGGAAATTTTTAAGGAACAAAATCACATGGAACAGATACCATCAGTATCTACTAAAACCCACTGGAAAAATGAAATAATAGTTTAGATTGATGAACATCATCTCTTTGTAATTTCTCTTTTCTCTTCCACCTGAACTGTTCTTGTAGCTGAATGCCATGTGTTCCTACGGAAATATAGTAATCTCTTTAAACATATTTAATGGAAAACCAAGTAGAGAATATTAACATTCAAGATACTTAATGAAATTATAAATTTCTCAAGAAACAAAATATATAGCACTAATACACTAATATTCTTTTCTCTGTACTTAGACAAATTTTCATTTTCAAATAAACTCAGTAAGATGACCCTCAAAATAAGCAGCCACAAAAGTTAAATAGACATAGATTGAAACCTGAGTAACTGATTACTTCAAAAGAAAATATCAAAATTATCATAACTATAGTAATGATAAAAATAACTAATATTTATTCAACACTTTCAATGGACAAACACAGTACTCAGTACTTTATGTCTATTTGTCTTATCTCTTTATTATAAATATTATAGGAAGTATGTATTAATATTGAAATTTTGCAAATGAATAAACTAAGGCTCATAGCCATTAAATACATTTTAATCTTTAAAAGCATAATATTTAGAGTAGAGAGATTCAAGTGAAAAATCTAGCTTTGTTACATACTAAGTGTGGGGCAAAGACAAGTCATTAAATCTCCCTGAGTGTAGAATTTCTACTCCAATAATTGGGGTAATCCTACTTATCTTGCAAGATTATTATGAGAACCAGAGACTATTTATGAATGAACCTGACCATAGAAGGCATTTAACATGCTGGAACTAATATTCTACTTCTTCACTACGTGTGTAACTAGTGCTTACTACTACGACTGCTATGCTACTTTATGCTGTTCCTATTTCTATCATCAAGAAGACTTTGGCTTTTACTATTACAATTGTATTTCTTCCCATGTAACTAAAATGGCCAAAAAATGCAGTAACCATAATTGTAAGAGTTCACCATAAGCTACTTTCTCAGAGATGACATTTCAAAAGTGACCTTATTTCCAAATGAGTCACACCTCTTGAGGAATTAGTAGGTAGAGTATGTAGAACACTCTGTACTGCGGAGATTAACATCCTCCAGCCATTTCTAAGAATGTAGCAGACACTGAAGCAAATTACTATCTATTTATTTTCCCGAAACTGATATTCTTTGTAACTAGCTGATAATCAGTGGTTAATTCAAAAGATAATCATTCTCCATAATTGGCTCATTTTTAATAATCTTGGTGGAAACTTCAGTAAAAGGTCACTCACTATCACTCCAAGGAAAGGATTCCAGGAGCCTAACAATTACCTCCCTGGAGTAAGATTATTTTCCCATTAACCTTTTAAATACAACTACATAAGTTTATTAACAAGAAAAAATCTATTTGTTAAACTCAAGAGGATTTTTATGGCATACAATCTGTCATTTTAAAACATATTAATCTCCCTCACCCAGACTTACAACCAATCCGAAACCACCTTAGGCAGTTCATCTCCTGCGCTGTAGTAAGCACAAACTAAAGGTTCATTATTACCATGTAATAATTCTAATGATGTTTTAAAATGTCAGTAAACTCCTGTCTAATCAATTTGTCTTCCCTAACCCCATCTATTGTTACTAACACAGGTACTAACATTTTGAATATTGGCCTATCAAATGCAAGGATCATTTAACTCAAAATCACCCATTTCTTAATATTTCTCTGCAGTAATATAAATCTGCTCAACACTTCTTATAAGCCATCTAGAAACTTATATGAGTTGAACTGTTGATTGGAAATTTAAATTAATAAATGGGTCTTGGTGATAACTCATATTAGTAGGTCTTCTTGGACATGGAATAATATAAAGATGATATTTTTTTAAAAAAACACTTCAGTTTTTATTCATTCTAACAAAGACTTATTAAATGTACAACTATACTCAACCCCACTTATTTAGCTTCACTTTATATTGAGTAGTCTGCTTCCAGTTTTCTAAGCTGGAATTTATAGTCATCAAAATAATTTCCTCCTTTTCTAAATTCCTTGCTAATGTCTCATTAATGAACCAATCTTCTTCCATTCCCCAAATATTTTTGATATGCAAACTGCATGCCATCTACTCAGGAAAAGGCAGTTCCAAACTCATCTCTAACTGGTGGAAACTTAGATATCCCTCAAAGACACTGTTTAAATACAGAGCAGAAGTATTATTTCCCTACAGCAAATTGCTAGAATTAAGCGAAAGAGCACTTATAGACATAAATGAATAAATGTCATTCCCTTTGATGTCAGAAACTCTATTAGAAGAGTTACAAATTATATGGAAGAAAAAGGATTACCAATGGATGCCTTCCTTGGGGAAATGTGCTTTCTTCCCTCTACCTCGGGAGTGGGTGCACTTTTTAAGAGCTCATGGATATATATTTAATGAATAACAATTTAGTGCCTACTATGTGCCAACATGCTTCTAGAGATCTAACGGTGACTAAGACAAGAAAACTTACACTCTAGATAGGAGAGAAAGAAAATATTGAAGTAAACAAAAAATGAACATGACAATATACTAGATGACACTGAGCTTTGGGAATAAAAAATGTATAATAAAGTACTGGGACGCTATGAGTACTTTAGATGGGGCAGACAGAAAAGTCAGCTCAAAGAAGTTACCATATGAATTAATAAATGTAAAATTTAACAAGGAAAGAGCAACTGACTGGCAGGAACAAATCGATTAGCTGAATGTGAACTGTTCTTAAAATATTCACCTTCTTCAAGGAGGTATGCTCTCTCCAGTCACCAGGACTCCAAAACTAGATAAGGATTAAATGTCAGAACAGGGGCATTAAGGATTCATACATGGTCCAGGAAGTTTGAGAAATGGGTTAATCCTGAATTGGTCACTCTAAGATAGAGGGTTTTTTTTAATTTTTTAAGCTATGAAACAAATATTTGGTACTACCTTTGGTTCTACCTATTTTGCACAAAGCAGTATTCTATGCATTTTCCAATTAATAGATAATTCATTTACCAGCTTCATGACTGGACCAGCTTCAGGACAGATTAAAGTGTTTATAGACTACTACATATGCAGAGATTTATTCAGTTTCATGTAAATGGTTAGCATTAACAGAATTTTAAAAATTAACCTACTCTCCTGGTGATACATAAAACACTGCTTTTGACATCTTTACCATGATATGTGAACACAAAATTTAAATTATAGACTGTTAACACTCTAACCTTTCCTCGCCCAAATTTGGTACCACTCATTCCCTTTAGTGTGCATTAATTACTTGGGCTATTTTAACCATTTTGACAACACTCATAACCAAGCCATTACTTGATCTCAAACGTTTGCCTGAGTCCAGAAAGCAGTGTCATGATTGGTAACTCAAAACAAAACCCTCTTTGAAGGGCCATTATGGTAATTTTTTTAAGTGGAAAGTTTTCCAGCATGCTAAATACTTTAAAAATGAAAACCAATATTTATAAAACATATCAAAAGTACTTCAGAAAAATTATTATAGGATAGTGAGTCAATAAATAATGAAAGTCTATTTCAGGAATACAGTACCGTCAGCCAAAGTGCTTTATGGATAGAGATAGCTTCAATCATTCTCTCCAAAGTAGAAGGCACTTTATATCATAGCCATTTATGGTAAGAAAAATAAAATGACTGTACCTTACTTAAAAAAAAAAAGAGTGTTAAATGGCAAATTGTGATCAGTAAAACACATCCAGTTTAGGATGGCAATACTTGAGCCAAAAGTATCATGAAAATTAATTTCATCCTCAAATCAATTATGAAAAAGTAATTCCAAATTGTATTGTCAGTAAAACTGAAAATGGTGAGGACAAAATACTTGCATTAAGTTAGATGCCAACACTCAGCATATTGATCTGTGTGTTCTGTTATCATATGCCTTTGTAAGAACAAAGAAGCTAAGGTTTTACCAGAAAGAGTAAAAACCAAAACAAAATGGCAGCAAAACACATGAGGCCTTATGCCCTACATGACACCAAAGCCCATAAACTAATGAAAACTATCTTTTAGTATAGGAAAAATCAATTCAAAAAAATAGATTTGACTGCATCAGAATTAGATGTCACTAACTGTAGAATAACTGTTTATAAAAAGGAAGACTTTGTTTAGAATGCCTTTACTGATGACATGATTCCTTGTTATGTCTGCACAGTGGCTATGGTTGCTTTTATTCCTGTGCCTTAAATTCTCTACTCCTTGTGTTTTGCTATTGTTACTGTACATTCTATAGTGTATACAACTTTTACATTGAGAAGCTGACTTAACAATATTACTCGGGGTCTTTCAAAGCTGATTTATTAACTATCTCTTCTAGAGAAACTAGAACCCAATACAGCATGATCGAATTCTTTGGAAATTCAGGATGACTGGAAGTTTTGCCACCTCGTTTTATTTTGTTGTTGGATAAGATTACATACCGGTTTTATGTGATTGGCTTCGGTTTTTATCAACTACTTGAACATATATTATTTAATCCTGTAAGTTCTATTAAAATTTTCCTATACAAATATAGAGTTAAATTTCAGGCCTAGAGATGATGTTCTGGAAATCAATCCCGTTTTTTTTTTTTACCTGCTGCCCTGCAATTGAGCGTCACACTGTTTAGTATCTATAATGCCATCATGTGCATTTTATAGATTATTTTTCACAATTATAGATACATGCTTTTATCATGCCAACCCCAATAGTTTACTACTATGTTCAGAGTTTGTGCAAATATGATTCAAATATTCCATCAAATTGTTCTAATTACAGATCTATTTAAATACAGATAGAGGATAAATTTAATATTTCTTTAAAAAATCATTTGACTATATAGAACTGAAAATCACCAGAACCACAGGACACCTCAGATTACTACTGCACTTATTCTATGAATTCTTTCATTGTTTTCTTGGTGTACTTGCTATGCTGCATTTCTTGTCTTCCTCTAAACTCTCTTTCATTGTCTGCATGAAAACTATTAATTTCCCCCTCTTTGATATTCTATTCGAAATAATTCTTTTTTCTTTGCACTAAATATTTCTATTTTCTCCTATGGCTTCAAAGCGATCTATACACCAGTTAAAACTACTTGTTTTTTATATCTCTATTCCTAAATTCTTTCCTCAGTTGTACTCGTACATTTCCTTATGTCATATTTTCAGCTATGTGCTGATCATTAGCTTTTGCATATCCAAGAGTTCTTCAAATTTAGCATTTTAAATGAAATAAACAGGGGCGTCTGGGTGGCTCAGTTGGTTAAGCGTCGGACTTTGACTCAGGTCATGATCTCATGGTTTGTGAGTTGGAGCCCCGCGTCAGGCTCTGTGCTGACAGCTCAGAACCTGGAGCCTGCTTCAGATCCTGTGTCTCCCTCTCTCTCTGGCCCTTCCCCACTCACACTCTGTCTCTCTCTCCTTCAAAAATAAACGTTAAAAAAAATGTAAATGAAATAAACATATGTTTCCAGTAATATGGTTGGATAGATAATTGGACTTACTTTTCCACTAGGAAAAAAAAAAGTCAAAACCAAACAAAGCCCCCAAAAAGCAAACAAAGAAAACTCTTTTTTTTAAGCTGATGTATAGTTGACACAAAGAAACTTCTAATAAGCATTATTGAACTAGCAAGAAAGTAATACATTTTCAGGAAGCAAAGAAGTGAAGACAGGGAAGAGAACAAAGCAGAGCACTGCAGCAGCATGTCATCCTGAGTACATTTCTCGAATGGGGGGAAGCCATTGGTACACAAAGTCTACTAGAGGAAGGTAAAAAGGTCTAAACCCAAGGCACATCCTAGGCGAGGAAGCTAGCAAGTAATCTCTATACAATAAAGCTAGGGCCTTCTCCAGAGTAGCCAAACGGTAACATTTGAGGACACATTCCTGTAGAAGACCATCCTCACTGCTGAGAGCAACTAGTTTCCTGGGGTTCCAAAACCAACTTCAGTTTTGATAATTCGTTACATGGACTCACAGAACTTATGGAAAGCTATTACACTCACAATTAGAGTTTATTACAGGGAAAAGATACAGATTAAAACCAACAAAAGAAACAAGATCATAGGGTGAGGTCCAGGAGGGTTCCAGAGATGTAGTTTCTCATGTCCTTACCCCATGGAGTCAGAAGATAGTAATTTCCCAGTGGCAGCGTGCGACAATACACATGAAGTACTGGAAACTAGGAAGGTTCACCTGAGTTTCCACGTTCAGAATTTTTACTGGGGCTCCACTGCATAAGCATGATTGATTGTTTGAGTGCCACATGGTTGATCTTCGGCTCTGAGTCAATTGATACCACATGGCCCAAAGTTCAGCCATTGATCACATTTTTAGTCTTTCCGGCATGGCCAGCCCACATGCAAGGACTATTGAGTATGGCCACACACATCTCTTAAGTCCAGTGTAGATAGGCCTTACACTAAAAAGTCAAGGGGAAAGGACAGACCTTTTTTTTTGGGCAAGGCCAGTTTCTTTACTACACAAGCCCAAAAGGCTATATAAGTAATGTAAAAGTAAATTATGTATAAACTCAAAGAATAAATAAATAAACCAGAATATGAAGAAATACTGTCTTAGATCTTGCTGCTTACCAGGGAAGAAAACAACGATCGTTAAAAATCTGGAACCACAGCTGACCTTCACATCTTCTTTTGTGAAGTTCTAGGGGTGAAACATTAGATTATAAAGAGAGAAAGAGATGGGTAGATATGAAGATCTATATTTGTACACCATTGAATACATATTAATACACAGAATTTTTTGTGTTTTTTTTCATTCATCCTACTGAAGGTTCCCTTTGAATTTCATCATATATATTTGCTGTAATAAATATTCCTTAAAAATGTTTTTGCTTGCTTTGAAATTATCAGGTGAAAATAAATTAGATGTTTGTAGCACATTAAGCTTGCAAAGCTTTGTAAAATGTATTGTTCTATTTAATCCCTAAAATGACTCTAAGAAATAGACCTTACCATTATCCCTATTTTACAATCAAGGAGAATAGAGTAATCAAATATGAAATGCTGCAGATAAAGCAAGTAAGATGATAACTGAGAATTAACAGTGAGTTAAGCAACCTGGAAATCACTGGTGACCTCTACCAGAGAGTTTCTGTAGAGTGATGGGTCACAAAAGAAAGGGGAGAGAGAGATTGGAAGTGGACAGAATGGAATATCTTTCAAGGTGTGCTGCCTACAGAACAAAGAAATGATGTGGTAGTTAATGGAGGAGTGGGATAAAAAGCAGAGTTTTACTTTTTTAAAATTGAAGAAATAATGGCATGTTTGCATGATAATGAGATCAGTGGAGCAGGGGTCAAAATATTAATAAAGTGGGAGAGGTGAGAGCATTAAGGACCCACTTAAGGACTCTGGTCCTGAATTAAAAGTCAGCCAGTCAGCAATGTTGCCTTTGTTTCTCTCTTCCAGCTGCACCAGTTTAGCCCAGAATGGGCAATGTAGGGTTTAACTGGGGTGTGGCTTTGCCAAGTGGTTAGTACTAAGTGCCTAAGTCTTTAAATCCTTCCTCCTGTCCTTGCAAGTAAGGATACAGTATCAATAATAATAGTAGCAATAATCAATGATACTAACAATAAAATACAATACTAACAATGACAATCATAAAATAACCCCATTAGTTTCATCTTTAAGTGCCACCTATGTTCCAAATACGGTTCCAGCACCAAAATGAATCATCAAGAATCCTTGCAAATATTCTGTAAAATGTGTATTACCAACACCAATTTACAGAAGAGAAAACTGAAGCTTGGGGCTGGTAAATAGTACCTCCAAGTCTTAGATTCCAACACCCATGAGGTGTAAATGCCTACCATGGTATTTAAACATAGTAGGTTCTCAGCAAAAGACAGTTCTTACTACTTATGTCTGTTCATCATTTTCCAAGAGAACATTAAAAAGAGAGCAAAAAATTCTGGCTAATAAATGCTTTAAAGTGTGTGGATACTTTTGGGACTGGGCACTATTTTAACTAGGCATTATCAAGCCATTAGTAGATAACATGGGCTGGGTGATTATGTCTCTCTGGCCTTCTTTGCTTCTAGCCCAGTTCCAAACTGAAGCCCCATCTTTAAGTACAATTGTTTCTTTATTTTCATTGACCTGTTGTATTTCTCCTTGTTGACTGCACAAGACTTCAGTAAGTCCAACCAATGACATGGCACAAAGAATTTGCACAGGCTCCTCTTCCAACTCCTTTCCAGGAAAGGGCTATGCCACACAGACCTCAAATGTAAGAAAATCCACATCCAGTACTTGAGGAGCTCCTGCTTGCATTTTACAACTTCAGCAAAATGGGCTCTTTTTAACAACAATAACAAAAAAATTACCAAAGAGATCTATGAAACTCACTACTGTTTCTATGGAGGGAGGGCAAGTAAATTGCTTATAATTTAAATTAGGATTGTTTCAAAAGACAAATAATCCCCTGTGCAACAAAGGATTCGCTCTTGAAATAATCTCTTCAACAGCAGGAGTGATAGAAGCTTATAAATTTAAGGGAAAAGAGATTTTAGATGGTTGCTAAAGACTTCAGGTACTTTCCTAGAGAAAAAAAGAACAGGATAATAAATTGGAAGAGACTTTTTGAGCACAAGCTGTTCTTAACATAGTTCTAAAAGCAGAAGTATTCAAAAGGGATCCAGAGTTGGAAGTATGGGGAGAAGATAACAGATCTGCAACTAGCCTATAAATGACCACAGTATTAAATATCATTCCTCCAAGTATTCAAATATTGAGTCCATTCATTTGTTTTTCTACTTGATTTTCTTATAATAACTCTGTTCCTTGATCTTCAGAACTCCAGATTCTAAAATAATTTAGTTTTTTTAATTGATTGAATTAATTCATTTCTTCACTGATAGCAGATTTCTAAAAGTGTTTTTCACACTTAGAATAAAGTAAGGTATAATGCTATTAAGTTTTATGAAATAGGTGACTCTCCGTATCTTAGTGTTTTATAACAGTAGAAAACATACAGGAAATCTTATAAGAGAAAGTAACAGCCTTCCTTAAAAAAACAAACAAACAAACAAAAAAACAGGATGGTGAAAACATTTTCCTCCATGCTATTCAATTAAAAACTGAAATGTTCACAGGCATTTTCTTTTATTATTATGAAATGAATACATGTGACAATGAACACTTAGAAGCACAAATAAAGTAGAAGAGTAGAGAATGCTGTCTCAAGAGAATGTAGCTTTCCCATTTATGTATTAAGAATATAATTGTTAAGTTTCAAATCAAGGCTATGAGGCCACTAATTAAAATATTTTACAAAGTAAGTGTCAGGTGAGTTTTACCTTCATAGTAATTACATAAACAGCTAAAAATAAGTGTAAGAAAATAATGACATAACTGTGCTTTGTATAGAATTTTTTCAGGAAGCAAAAAGGTGGGAAAATAAAAAGATGTTCTTTTAATTAGGTCTCAAAAATCTTTTAAATTCTAACTGATATCAAAAGCCAAAAAGTGAATTTTAAAATGGTCTCACTCTAAGAATTGATAAGAAAGAAGTGAAGTATATTTGAAGTTGATATGATTATATATCTGAAAAATTCCAAAAGTAGATGGAAAAAGTGAATTTTGTGAGGTAGCAAGTTATAGAATAGATAAAAATAAGCAGTCTTCTTATATTAAAATAGATAACATTGTGTGTGTGTATAGATAGGATAGATAGATAGATAGATAGATACACATATGGGTGTACATGGGTGTATATGTATAATATTATGTATGCATATGTATGTTTATAAAGACTATATATATTTTATATAAAGAGGCTCAATCTTGCCTATAATTTAAAAAAATGCAATATCACCTGAAGATAAATAAGAATTAAAGTTTGGGAACAATATCACTGAGAGTCTCTGAGGAAAAGGCACACTGCAAGAAGGGAACTAAAATACATTTCAACATTTTACAGTTATCAAAAAAAACAGTAAAATTACATAAGCATTTACCCTTTGATAAAGCAATCTCACTTTGGAAGATCCATTCCAAAAGCACACTGAGAGAAATTTATAAAAATTATATGCCAATGCTATTCATTGTAACAAGGCACTTTTAGATGACAACAGGTATAAGTCAACTACTATCACAATAATTTTGTGTAACAAATCACAAACTTCCATAGCTTACAAAAGCACACGTTTATTTCTTGTTCATGCTTTTGCTAGCCAGCTGGGATTTTTCAGAGACATATCTGGTCTTAGCTCCACATCATAGATGAGTAGAAGTCCACTGCCCAGGCTGTTGTTTACCTGGAACCAGTGGGGTACATGGGGCAGATGCAAAAGAGAGCAAGCGCAAACACATCAACTTTTCTCATGCCTTAGCATCAGGTTCACCAGTATTCTCTTTACCAAGGCAAACCACCTAGTCAAAGCTAAAATCAGGGTTTGGCCAGTATATATAACATACCATAAGGAAAGAATGAGTAATATTACAATAGGAAAGTAAAGAATAAGGACTATAATTCATTCTATTACACAACCCAAATTTTCCTCAGTAGGGAACTTGTTGAACAAAGTATGGCACATCCAAAAACTAGGGAACTGTGAAGCTATAATGAAGAATAACATATAACCCTGAAAAAAAATCAAGAATACAATGTTATTTGAAAAGGACAAAAGTGAGAAAATGTGTATATTATACTTCCCATCTTTTTAAAATTTTTTTAAATGTTTATTTATTTTTGAGAGAGAGAGAAAGACAGAGCTCGAGAGGGGAAGGACCAGAGAGACACAAAATCTGAAGCAGGCTCCTGGCTCCGAGCTGTCAGCACAGAGCCTGATGTGGGGCTCAAACTGACAAACCATGAGATCATGACCTGAGCCAAAGTCTGGCATTTAACCGACTGAGCCACCCAGGCGCCCCTATTTTTCCCATCTTGATTACCACGTTTTTGTGACAACTATGATGCAAAAAACTAAATATGTTACTCAAGTTACCTCAGGTACCAATTTTGATTTATAACATAAAACTATGTTCTCTCATGTTTAGTTTATAGCTCATTGTCTACAAACCATAAGAAGAAAAAAATAGTGATATAGGTAGGAAGGAGGGAGACCATGTTTCAGGAAATTTAGACCATAAATCTAGATTTATGGTTAAACTTTCTGGATAACTTAGACATAGTTTTGAGACCTCCCAAGACTGAGCACACTGTGTTAGGTATAATAAAGTTTGGTTTGGTTTGATTAAAAGACCTCATTAGCCATATCTCCCTATTCATGTCCCTTATCCAAATTCCGGATAGCCTTGACTATGCTCTCCAACTTCTTAATGACATTAGCTGTCAGCCACTGCCATTACTGACCTTCCATCCTTAAACTTTCCTTTTTCCTTACTCAGAATAGCAATGTATAAAAAGGTAGCATAAAACCTCTACTAAATTCTTCAGTCCTATTCATCTTTCTGTTGATTTTCTAGTTTTCTCTTCTTTTTGAAGTAATTCTTGGATTCTCTGTGTTCTTTTGTTTCTACATCCTCACCAAAGACACTTGCTTGCCTCTTCAACAGTCCCAGTAGATTAGCAGCACAAACTATACTCCTTAGAGAAAGTAGAAAGAATTAGAGATTATACTTGCTACAAGTTTCCTAGATCAGGGTTTTCTGTAAGTAGTTGTATAGCAAAATTGTCAGGGAAACTTTTGGGAAGTTCTAATTCCGGTCTTCAGTTCCAAAGTTGAAATTCATTATAAAAAAAATAACATTTGGTCTTATAGAGTTGATAACCACTGTAGTAAATAAAAAGAATAGTTGAGAGTTTGACTAATAGGTTTTTGAACAGTTTAGAATTGCAGGATAGGGAAAATTCTGTTTAAAGAACAAAAAATGATCTTGGTGAAATTAAAACAATGAGAATTGATAATAATTTTTTAATATCTCCAAAGAAGTATGTTCAATACAATACTAATTAAATAATCAAGTGTTTAATAAGCTGCTCTGTTCTCATTTGTATCACTGAAATCATTTTGTGACAGTTCTGGCTCATTTTCTTTTGTCTTATCCTGTGATTCCTGGGGACAGGATAAGAACAAAGCTATCTCTTCAGTAACCTTTTAAAAAAATCTCTTCGTTGAGGGGTGCCTGGGTGGCTCAGTTGGTTGCATGTCCAACTCTTGATTTTGACTCAGGTCATGATTCCAAGGTCATGGGATCAGGCCCTGTGTCTGGCTCCACACTGGGTATGGAGCCTACTTAAGATTTTCTCTCTCGCTTTGCCCCTCCCTCCTCAGTCTGTGCACATGCATGCATGCTCTCTCTTTTTCTCTCTCTCTCCAAAAAACTCTTTATCGAACTTGTCTGATAGACCTAATTTTCTAACCCATTGCTTTCCCATAAACCCTCAAAGTCCAAAATTCAAGCCAGTAGAACCAGAATGTTTGAAATTCAGATTAGTACTTTATTTCATTTATTTCTTTGTAAAATATCCTTCCATCCTTACTAGTATCATAATTCACACAAGCTTTTATATATATTACAACGTTGTCTCTTCATGTCTTCTTGTCTATAAAAATGTTTCAGCAATATGCTATGCTCTGCAACCGATGTCAAACACAGTTATGCCAGCTAGCTTAATTTATTAAATACTACTCAAAAAAGGGGGGAAAAGTTAAATAAATTCCATTTCTACCTACATGCAATTGAAAGTTTTGTGAAGTGTTAAAAGAATGCCATTTACTTTCATTTCTTGATGATAGTCAAGTGCTTTATATAAAATAACAATAAAAAAAATCTGCTGTCAGTATCCACTGCCTAGCCCAGGTTGACACATTTTCTCTCTATAGTTACTCAATTTCCTCCAAGAAAACCAGGTTGATTTTTATTCTGTTTTGGGCTTGGGCGGGGGGGCGGGGAATGTGGGGGGATTGCCACTACTACTCAGTAAATAGATTTAATATCTATGGATTTTAGATCAACCAACTGCCAAATTTATTTTATCTTTTCTTTTCCTCAGCAGATCTCTGTCTTCCTATCTCAAGATCCTTAATTTAAATCACATACACAACAATCCTTCTATCCTGTAAACTAACATATTCACAGTTGTCAAGGATTAAGATGTGGACGATTTTGGGTGGCCATTAACCTACCTGGCACAAATCAAAACAAAAGGAAACATGACTCCTCCTCCATGAAGCCTCTCTGGATTCCTCAGGCACACTAAGGTATCTTCTTTATGGGCTCATAGAGTATATTTTGCATATCTCTATTGTTGGTACTTGTATGATTAGCCAGCTTGTCTCCCTGTAAGTGACCTAAGGAGAATGGTTGTGCCACATGTCCAGCTCTGTGTCCATGATACTTGCCACTGAGTAGATCATTAAAAAAAAAAAAAAATTAGCTGAGTGGCAAAGTACCAATCACAACTGACACTAAAAGTATTCTTAAACTGAGATCTTTTCATTGTTTCCTGATAGAAATGTATTTATATATGCTTGGTTTCTAGGGCTTGTGGGTGGTATCATGGTAAAAAGAGATCAATGAATTGGTCTGCTCCAAAATTAGTCATTTTTATGACTGACAAATGTTAACAATAAGTTATGTGTTCCCACTCCCTAGCCGAGGATTTATTCCCATCTGATTTTTCCCTGTAGTCACCAAAAATTTCAAGGTATTTATAGTAAAAGCCATCAGATGAAATAACTTTTCATCTTTAGGAAACAGAGACTAGTCTATAAACTATTATGTATTACAAGATTTCTGATACCTATCCCCCTGAAAAAGAATATGACTTTTCTTATAAAGATATTTCTTTATAAATACCGTATTTAAAAAAGAAAAGAATTTGGTCATGACATTAAGCAAGAATCTTACCTTATGACAATTAAATTTCAAAATGTGCTCTTAAGGTTTTTTTTTCCCCATTGCAGAAAAAATTCTCATTTGTATATTATTAGAAACAAGGTAAAATAAATATAATATCCTTACAGATCACTCTAGGTAAGGCTGATTTTGTTCAGAGAGGTTAACAATATTGATACTATAATGATCTTACTATTTATTAATAAATATCTGTATGACATATAGTTTGCTGTGACAAAATGACAGTTTTTCAATAAAATATTTATTAGGTCTGTAGCATGTTGCACAGACTGCAGAATAATTGAAAGGAATGGCATGCATTTGATCAATACCATGAAAAACAGAGGAGTCTGGATAATTTACCTCTAACAGAAAATGATTTTCCGTGCATGTAACTCATCAGCAGCATCAGTGGGAAATAACAGGCATTAACAGCAAGAGAGCTAGGTACCTACTATCATATTTCAGTAATTGGATTAGATTCTGCAGTTTAGGTTTGTCTCACCAATTTACTTCTTTGTCAGGCTCATAAGAACAGCCATAAAATAAAAAGGAGTAGCATTCTCATTAGATGTTTCTGGTAGCAAACAAGAGAGTACATCACAACGTAAGACAAATGGGGACTTTTTGAACTCAGCCACTCCTCGTCAGTTGGTGCAAACCATCTATAGGACTGCCTAGTAGACTAACAAAAAAGCATTATACTTGTATAAATGTAAATGTATAACAAAGTCAATAAATGCTAGTAATTATAACCGAAGAGAAACTGCAACATTGTTATTTCAATTATAATGGAATAAATTTAATAATCATTAATTTTTGAGAGACAAAAACATTGGCAAAGCTCATCTTATTTTGGAAATCTTGCCATTTGTAATGACATGGATTACATTATACTCCCCCTTAGAGTATAATGCTAAGTGAAATAAGTCAGTCAGAGAAATACAAATACCATATGATTTCACTCATATGAATGAATTTAAGAAACAGAACAAATGAACAAAGGAAACAAAAAGAGACAGACACACAGAGAGAGAGACAAACCAAGAAACTGACTTTTTTTTAATATTTATTATATATATATATATATATATACATACATATATATATATATATATGGAGAGAGAGAGAGAGAGAGAGAGAGAGAGAGAGAGAGAGCGAGCGCGCACAAGTGGGGGAAGGGCAGAGAGAGAGGGAGACACAAAATCAGAAGCAGGCTCCAGACTTTGAGCTGTCAGCACAGAGCCCCATGCAGGGCTTGAACTCATGAACCATGAGATCATGACCTGAGTCAAAGTCAAAGGCTTAACCAACTGAGCCACCCAGGGGCCCCAACAGACTCTTAACTATAGAAAACAAACTGATAGTTACCAGAGGGGAGGTGGGTAGGGGGATGGACAAAAGAGGTGATGGGAATTAAGGAGCACACTTGTTGTGATGAGCACTGGGTGATGTATGAAGTTGTTGAATCACTATATTGTACACTTGAAACTAATATAACACTGTATGTTAACTATAATGGAATTAAAATAAAACCTTAATAAATTTAAAAAAACTGTTTTGTATAAGTATGTAGGGAAGGAAAGTCTTTCCCTCTGCCCTCCTAGGTTCTATAGCTACGTCTTTGAAATAAACTAACAACAGGCAGATTGACAGGAGAAAAGACACACAAATGTACTAATATTTAATATTCATACACAAAGGAATCACAGGAAAAAATAAAGTGAACACCCAAAAAACTAGGAAGATTTGAAAGCTTATATGTTGTCCTAATAGGGGAGGGGTAGGGGAGAGGCAGGTCACTTAAGGGAGAGTAAATGATCTTTAGGAAAGATGAATGGGCCCTTAGAGAATAGATGGTAGGTATGATTGTTTGTTACAAAGTTTGTCTGGCTGTGATGTCGACTTGGAGTCTCTTCTACTGTGATAAGAATCAATCTACCCTGGTTAATGAAACTCCTGGGAAGAGGATTTATGACAATTTAGTTTCTTTTGGAGGGTCTGTCTTTAGGCAGATGACAAGAATTAAAAGAAAATCTCCCTGCATTTTCTGTTTTTTCAAGTGCCTTCAGCTCAAAATAATCAAAATATATCAAAGCCAGATATTTTTGGGTGGCATATCCTGAACTTCATTTGTTAATACTTTATTAAGTTATCCCCAAATTCAGAGTACTAATAAATCAAAAAGAAACTTAGGCTATGAAGTTTAGAATTAGAAGTATGATTCTAATATGAACAGAATAATAAACGTTTTTGAAATTTCTGAATTTGGAGGTTAAATTCTTTAGGAACTCTACTGATGGCTTTGAAGGAGATAAAAATCTCTTCTATTACCTTTATATTCTACGTAAATCTAACTGAGAGGTTTTCATTTTCCTTTATCTCTTCTCATGTTATTTTAAAAGTGTTTGCTTTTTAATGCCAATATCTTCAAGATAAGATTCATATGTTCTCACAGGAGTGAAATAAAAGAAATGAAGACACATTTTGCAAAATTGGTAATGTGGTTATTTTTGGACTGGCATTAGATAGCACAACAGAGTCATTGTTATGTTCTAAGTTCTGCTTTTTCAGTGATATGACTCACCTGAGATGCTTTTCCATCATTCCTATTATTTTCTCTAAGAACAGTCCACCTAAATCACAAAGGGCATATTATTAATGTGCTTTGGCAAGGACACTTGACAGAGAAAACAGCAACCCTCACAAAAGGTACCATTGTACTCACATTAAGTTAACCTGAAAAGTGTCAGACTTTTTCAGATGAGTTGTCTTCTGTTAATGGTACTAAAAGAACAGACAATTATCATTTTAGAGAAATCCAGCAAAGTAGGCTTTCTTCTATCTTCAAATAAGATGGAAAGAGAAATTTAACATGAATGTGGATCTCTAAAGATCATAATATTTAATGTGTGTGTGAATTTAAGTCCATTGTGTATATAATTATTTGGCAAAAAGTAACTTCCCTTTAGTTTGTAGTGAATTTGTAATTAATGTTCATGATACACAGGACTTCAGACTTCATAAACTGTGTCCACAGACATTATTTTAATTAAATCTTACAAACTTCCTGGGAAATAGTTATTACGATTTCATTTTTGGAATAGAAAATGTGATGCTCAAAGATCTCATGGCACCTAGCCAAAAGATGAATCTTCTAACTCCATTTCCTTTGTTCTTTTCATTAAACCTCAGCAAGTCTTAATTGTCCTGAGCATATGACATAATGCGTTAAATATAGAAGCCTTGGGATTTCCATTAAGATGTTTATCACTTTTTATTAATAAATATTTGCTGAACAAAAGAATATTCTTTAATTTGAAACAGATATCAAATTGTGAAGATAAGAAAATTTAAAAGACTGCCATTAAATATTCTAAATGCAATAGAAAGTAAAATCTTTTATTAGAAACAATATTCCCAATTGCAAATATAAACAATTTAGCATAATTTAAAGACAAATATAGTCTTGGGTTCCTAATCTAAAAAAGAAAATTAAGGTAGACATTAATGGTTTAGCTACACAGAAGCCATTCACAACCAAATTTCCCCTATTCTTCTTCTTCTTCTAATTCTTCTTCTAATATTCTTCTTCTAATAAACTTCTTCAACAGTTTAGAAATGTATAATACTCAGTTTGCTTGGCTACCTTAAAACTGACATAACATAAGAACCAGGTTTGCCCATGAAACGGAAGCAGAAGTTACTAAGTAGGGGTTTCAGAAAAACATGTTTAAAAGAATAGAGTAAGTCAGTCTTTTGCTTTTGTTTCTTCCACCCAGAATGAAGATGCAGTGTCTAAAAGAATGGGATCATCTTAAGGCCATTGACAAAAGACACATACACAGATGACCAAACAGGAAAAGGGAAGTCTCTGTCTTTGAATAGCTACTCAAGGCTCCTTATTCAGTGCGATATAAAAATCTAATTGTTGCTAAACAGATGTTTATTTGCAGCCAAACAGAATTTTAACAAATGCAAAATTTGTGCTCTAAATTGGGGTGCTGAAAACACCAAAACAAAAATACTGACTTTGGAAGTAGGACCCTGAGAGGCAAAATCATAGCAATTTCTGGATTGGAGAGTATTGATTCTTGTGATATGAGGAAAAATCATTCTTTTTAACTATAACCTGCTATAGACCACATGCTGATTCTGGTTCTAACTTTAAGAGAAATAATAAGGAAAAATTCAAGATGTGGGCTTGTGCAAATTTCAGCGAATTTCCACCAAAAAAAAAAAAAAAAAAAAAAAAAGGTGGGCTTTCTAGATTTGGTTTACCAAATTTGTAAGTCAAAGAGAGATGCTCTTGTAGTTGCAATCCATATTGGCTGATATTCTCATAATTTGGAGGCTTGTAAATGGTAAACTTAGGTTCAGGATGGAAAAATCAGAAAAACAGAATTACGTATAGTTGAACAGGTTAAAAGCTGCAGGTAGTAATTATCAGCCTTACAGGAAACAGGATTCAACCTCTGATATTTCTCTACCCTGTTGTAATGCTTTGCCAACTCAAAGGTTTGGAAGTGGCTGGCAAAAATGGAACTTAGAATTTTACCATGCTAAAGTCTCCATTTTTAAAAATCACATGTACGAAATCTCATCAAGCTAAGAGCTAAGAAGATGGGTGTAGCAGAAAGGCAAACACCTAAGAAGCAAAACCTCTCAAGTTTAAAGATTTCATATAAGTAAGATCTGTGATTGCTTTCTCATAGATATGACAAAACACAAATTGAGCACTTGATAACCTTAAAGTTAACTGAATTGCTAGATAATACCCGGATATAGGCCTCAAGAGTTGGTGAATATTCAAAGCTAAGACAAATTCTAGGGCCCTGCAACTAAGACCAAAAGATGACTTGAGAAAACTCTGCAGCCTCTAGTGAGGGCATCACCTACCATATCTGCCTCAACATCAACAAGGAGGCTTAGAGATAAAGAAAGTCTTCCGAAGAACAGAACCAAAGATTCACTGAGGAATTTTCTCCATAACCAGAGCAGAGCTGTCTTTATTCCTAAATAACATGGTTGGGTAACGGCAATGGGTTAGGTGCCGTTTTCATTCTCCCCTTTTCCAAAAGGGATTTTTATTGTAGATATCCCATGGTTCTCTAAAACTGTATTTTGGATGTATGAAAGCCAATAACTGGTCTTTTAAACTTATATGCTATCAAGTCATATCCATATCTGATAGAAAAACTGCATATCATTCAGATATCCTAAACTTGAAGCTAGATACAATAACTGAATCATACTTTTAGATTGTGCCTCTCAGGCAGGAATGAGTACACTACACTATGAAATAAGAAACAAGGTGTGTAGAGATTTTGGGTGGCTAAAACATTGTGTCACACATGAAGGGTTAGTTTCCAAAAAAGGATTTTATAATCCACTTTTGTTTTGTTTTTCCCTACTACAGCAGCTAGAAAGTAAAAAAATGTCTACTTTCCTACCTTGAGGAAAAGAGTGGTTATGAGGTCCTATTCTACACAATGAGATGTTTATTGGAGCAAACGAGGTGCTTATTGGAAAGATGTTTTTTAAGGGACAGATCTTAATGGCTTCCTGCAGGCTTTTCTTCTTTCTTTTGTTTCCTACTTAGAACATGCATTTTATATTTATAAGTACAGTAGCAATTTTCTGACCACAAGAAAGAAAAAGCCATAAGATAAACTTTGGGGTTTTTAAATATTTATTTCATTTTTGAGAGAGAGAGAGACAGAGTGTGAGTTGGGGAGGGGCAGAGAGAGAGGGTGACACAGAATCTGAAGCAGGTTCCAGGCTCTGAGCTGTCAGCACAGAGCCTGAGGTAGGCTTCTAATTCACAAGCCATGAGATCATGACCTGAGCCGAAGTCAGGTGCTCAACCAACTGAGCCACCCAGGAGCCCCAAGATAAATTTTGATAGAATAGCAATATTAAAGGATCCAGGTCTATGATACTATGCCTGAAAAATGCCACCAGTCCAAGATTTCTTTTGTTAAGAATTCTTATAGAAGTAAACAGCATAAACATATTGATCAACGGTTATTTAACAGCAAAACTTCCCAAAATTCAGAGCCTGATTGCTCTTGTGTCTGTGGGTCTGTTACTATAGGATAAGCTCAGTTGGGGGGCTTGTCAAGGGTGACTCTGCTCCACATGGCTTTCATCCTTTTTCTGAGATTAGAAAAATAGCCCAAGAAAAAATTCTTACATTGGTAACAGAAGCATAAGAAAACAGATGGAAATCCAAAAAGCCTCTTCAGGCCTAAATTTAGAACTGGCATGCTTCATCTATTGGTCAAAGCAAGTCACATGCCTGAAGGTAGGAAAAGTCAAAAGGTAGGAAACAGGTCAAAGGTAGGAAAGGTAGTAAATAATCAAAAGGTAGGAAACAAACTCTGCCTCATGTAGGGTAAAGAACTGCAAAGTCATAAGACAAAGGACATTGGATCCAGGAATGGGTGAATATTTCAGGGAAATAATGCAATCCACCAAAGCTGATGTCACTCATATTTTCTGTTAGTTGCACACAAATACAAATTTAAACAAATCACCTATACAATTGCTTTAAACTAACAATGTAAAGCAACCTGAAGAATACCAGAAACAAGACACAATAAATAGCTATTAATTACCTGATTGCATCTCCAAAATAATCTAAATTGATGTCAACAAAGGTAATATCCTAAAATTTTAAAGCACAACAATCGTAACATGAGTGACTTTATACTTTTGCAAATTTTATTTAGTGATGACATGATTTAACGTATTTGAATTTTAGCAAAGACACTACTATAAAACTAAAATTGGAGAACAAAAACATTCCTGATGATTTAGCATTCTTTTGTTATCTGCCTATTTAAAAAATAACCATAATAAATAATTCCATATATTTTCATTCATGGGAAATAATTTTGCATTGACAACTAAGCTTACTAGTATATAAGCAATACATTCTTATTTGAAGTTGAATGTTTTTTGACTATGTTTCAAGCTTTTGTTAAAAACAAATTAATTTTAAGGTAAGATAATATAAATAAATAAGATGGGATTTTAATGTATTTAAGAAGTATGCATCAAAAACATTAAAAAATTAACTTAGTAAGCCTTTTTTCAGTACTTGCTAGTTGAAATTTCAAAAACTCCAAGTAATGATTGTATACATTTAATACTAAGCACACATTTACTGCATTAAGGAACAGATGATAAGAACAGCAGCCATCCAGAAAATAGAATAGTTGCACATGAACTGTCTGACTCTTAGACAATCATTACCCTATTGAGTGAATCCAGACTTTCTGAAAACATGATAAATAGTAGTTCATAGAGCAAAGACTCAGTCGAATTCTATTTCATCAGAGAAAATCTGATCAGGTAACTATTTAACAGTTAGCTGTCCAGGCTCTTTCACTAAACTAAACTAGCTGGATTAGTCTAGAGACAAAAGCTGTCTTAGTGTTAAAGAAATAATAGAAGGCCTCTGCATGCTTTGGGAATCCACTTAGACTGAACTCAGCATTGTCATTACAACACATCCCCATAACTGTAGGAAAACACCCTTGTTAGACCTGAGCAAGAGAGACATCAGATTGGGGGCTGATTTTAGAGGGTCTTATGTTGTAAAGGGTCTTCTCTCCTTTTCTCTTTATTTCTCTTCCTTTCCTCTTTTCTCTCCTAATAAGCATGTGTGCACACACACACAGACACACACACACACTTAAAATTTAATAAAAAAAACATATGGACCAGTTTATAATTGGAACCCAATGTGCATCACTGGCAGGACACAACCAGTAGCTCTAATATCTGCTCTCATGATTAATGGAGCAGGAAGGAAAAGAAAACACTTATCCATTTCTACTGTCCTATATCCCAGAAACAAAATCAAATGTACCCAAATGCTATGAAGGTTTGTGGTTTAGTCTGCTGCTGACATTGGAGAATGACACTATCTTAGAGCTCTAGAGGAATCTTTTGGTGGGATACTTAGGTAAGTGAGAAAACAACTGAATTAACACACACTCCCTCTCTAATAGCATAAAACAATAGTTTTTGCATAATAATATAATTTCACAGTAGTGCCAAACACCCATTTTCTTTTTCTATTAAAGTCCAAAACTTAATTGTGTAAGTACTCAAGAATAATCATGTTTGCAAAGTTACACATAGGAAGAGAAAAGGTATTTTGAAAATTATACAACTCATATTACTCTTAAATGTATATATATGTAGATCTAAGATTAACACGAATGAAGTATATAACAGTTGTCCACATTACCAAATATGCCCATATATTACTCTGACAGTGTGGGGAAATAGGTTCTACTCACATAAATGGGTCAGAAAAAAGCTTAGGACATAAAGCCGCCATCATGGGGCAAAAAACACCTGAGTTTAGCTAGCGAGATATTGTAATGGGATCATGAGTACTTTCCATCTGATGCCAATATACTATTGTACTTTGATCACAAACTCCACTTGACCTCCAGACCCTTTTCTTCTTACATACACAAGTTAATGAGTACTGTCTGATTGTCTTCTTCATGTTCACATGTGTAAGGTCTTCTTTTCTCCACATTCACCACGTGGATAATATCTTGTGAGCTCAATACAGAGATGAAACCCCTGTTTGGGGCTCTTGTCTCTTTAAGGACATTAGCCTCTCTCCTATTCAATTCTTCATCTGCTGTCTTGCAGATTCATAGTCTGCAACAGATGGTGACCCCAACGTGATCAGAATCTGACATGATCAGAATCTGACATGATCAGAAGTCGACATGATTAGAAGAAAAGCTGACCTGTTTACATTCAAGAAAGACCTAGGAAGATGGTAGCATAAGAGGATGCTGGGCACACCTCATCCTGCTGATTGCTTAGATTCCACCTACATCTGTCTAAATAACCCAGAAAACTGCCAGAAGACTAGCAGAACAGACTCTCCAGAGCCAAGCATAGACAAGAGGCCCACAGAAGATGGTACGAAGGGTGAGGAGGCAGTGCGTGCTACACAGATTGGTGGGAGGGAGCCGGGGTGGTAGAGGGGCAGTCTCCTCAGCAAGGCAGAGCCCCCCCAAGTCTGGCTTGCAAAAGCGGAGAGGCCAGACTCCGTGAGTTCTGACAGCCAGCGGGACCTAACATCTGGAATGTTAAAAGTCAACAGCTCTGCGCTTGGAGAGCCGGAAGGGTGAGAGGACACCAGGAGGGAGAGCTGTTGAGCCCCAGAAGACAGAGCTCAGCTCGGAGGGGGAACAAAGGCTCTGGCAAGCGCCATCTCCTTCGCCCATCCCCCAGCCAAAATCCCAGAGGGAACCAGTTCCCCTCACCGAACTTGCTTGCACTGCACAAACACCCAACACTGTGCTTCTGTGGATCCATTCCTCCTACAGGTCTGCCTGTCTCCTGGTGCTACAGGGCCCCTCCCGCAGAGGACCACAGATGGCAAAGTGAGCTAAGCCTGCCCCTCCCAGTGCACCTTGCAGATCCACCCCAGCTAATATGCCAGATCCCATCAAAGCAGCACCACAAGCCTGGCAGTGTGCAAGTAGCCCAGACAGAGGCCACACCACTCCACAGTGAGTCCTGCCCCTGGGAGAAGGGAAGATAAGGTACGCACCAGTCTGACTGTGGCCCCAGTGGTGGGCTGGGGGCAGATATCAGGTCTGACTGCGGCCCCACCCACCAACACAAGTTGCTCCAGACAGCACAGGGGAAGTGCCCTGCAGTTTGGAGCCACTGCAGGGACCACCCAAAATGACAAAATGGAAGAATTCTCCTCAAAAGAAACTCCAGGAAGTAGCTACAGCTAACGAATTGATCAAAAACGATTTAAGTAATATAACAGAACAAGAATTTAGAATAATGGTCATAAAATTAATCGCTGGGCTTGAAAAAAGCATAGAGGACAGCAGAGAATCTATTGATACAGAGATCAAGGGACTAAGAAATAGTCATAAGGAGTTAAAAAATGCTATATATGAGGTGCAAAATAAAATGGAGGTGGCCATAGCACGGATTGAAGAGGCAGAGGAGAGAATAGGTGAATTAGAAGATAAAATTATGGAAAAAGAGGAAGCTGAGAAAAAGACAGATAAAAAAATCCAGGAGAATGAGGGGAGAATTAGAGAACCAAGTGATGCAATCAAATGGAACAATATCCGTATCACAGGAATTCCAGAAGAGAGACAGAAAAGGGCTGAAGGTGTACTTGAACAAATCATAGTTGAGAACTTCCCTGATCTGGGGAAGCAAAAAGGCACTGAAATCCAAGAGGCACAGAGAACTCCCTTCAGACCTAACTTGAATCGACCTTCTGCACAACATATCATAGTGAAACTGGCAAAATACAAGGATAAAGAGAAAATTGTGGAAGCAGCTAGGGATAAACATGCTCTAACTTATAAAGGGAGACCCATAAGACTAGTGGCAGACCTATCTACTGAAACTTGGCAGGCCAGAAAGGAATGGCAGGAAATCTTCAATGTGAGGAACAGAAAAAATATGCGGCCGAGAATCCTTTATCCAGCAAGTCTGCCATTCAGAATAGCAGTAGAGATAAAGGTCTTCCAAACAAACAAAAACTGAAGGAATTAATTACCAGTAAACCAGCCCTACAAGAGATCCTAAGGGGGATTCTGTGAGTGAAATATTGCAAGGACCACAAAGTACCGAAGACATCACTACAAGCATGAAACCTACACACATCACAATGACTCTAAAACCACATCTTCCGATGATAACACTGAATGTAAATGGACTATATGCTCCAACCAAAGGACACAGAGTATCAGAATGGATAAAAAAAAAAAAAAACAACATCTATTTGCTGTCTACAAGAGACTCATTTTAGACCTGAGGACACCTTCAGATTGAAAGTGAGGGATGGAGAACCATCTATCATGCTACTGGAAGTCAAAAGAAAGCTGGAGTAGCCATACTTATATCAGACAAACTAGACTTTAAAATAAAGGCTGTAACAAGAGATGAAGAAGGACATTATATAATAATCACAGGGTCTATCCATCAGGAAGAGCTAATAATTATAAATGTCTATGTGCTGAATACGGGAGCTACCAAATATATAAAACAATCACAGACATAAGCAACCTTATTGATAAGAATGTGGTAATTGCAGGGGACTTACAAAAATGGATAGATCATCTAGACACAGGATCAATAAAGAAACAAGGGCCCTGAATCATACATTGGATCTGATGGACTTGACAGATATATCTAGAACTCTGCATCCCAAGCAACAGAATACACTTTTTTCTCAAGTGCACATGGAACATTCTCAAAGATAGATCACATACTGGGTCACAAAACATCCCTTCATAAGTATAAAAGTATAAAAGAATTGAGATCATACCATGCCCACTTTCAGACCACAATGCTATGAAACTTGAAATCAACCACAGGAAAAAGTCTGGAAAACCTTCAAAAGCATGGAGATTAAAGAACACCCTACTAAAGAATGAGTGGGTCACCCAGGCAATTAGAGAAGAAATTGAAAAATATATGGAAACAAATGAAAATGAAAATACAACAATCCCAACTCTTTGGGATGCAGCAAAGGCAGACCTGAGAGGAAAATATATTGCAATCCAGGCCTATCTCAAGAAACAAGAAAAATCCCAAATACAAAATGTAACAGCACACCTAAAGGAAACAGAAGCAGAACAGCAGACACCCCAAACCCAGCATAAGAAGAGAAATAATAAAGAGCAGAGCAGAAATGAACAATACAGATTCTGAAAAAACTGTAGAGCAGATCAATGAAACCAAGAGTTGGTTTTTTGAAAAAATAAACAAAAGTGATAAACCTCTAGCCAAGCTTCTCAAAAAGAAAAGGGAGATGACCCAAATAGATAAAATCATGAATGAAAATGGACTTATTGGGGCACCTGGGTGGCGCAGTCGGTTAAGCGTCCGACTTCAGCCAGGTCACGATCTCGCGGTCCGGGAGTTCGAGCCCCGCGTCAGGCTCTGGGCTGATGGCTCAGAGCCTGGAGCCTGTTTCCGATTCTGTGTCTCCCTCTCTCTCTGCCCCTCCCCCATTCATGCTCTGTCTCTCTCTGTCCCAAAAATAAATAAACGTTGAAAAAAAAAATTAAAAAAAAAAAAAAGAAAATGGACTTATTACAACCAATCCCTCAGAGATATAAGCAATTATCAGGGAATACTATGAAAAATTATATGCCAACAAACTGGACAACCCGGAAGAAATGGACAAATTCCTAAACACCCACTCACTTCCAAAACTCAAACAGGAAGAAATAGAAAACTTGAACAGACCCATAACCAGCGAAGAAATGGAATCAGTTATCAAAAATCTCCCAACAAATATGAGTCCAGGACCAGAAGGCTTCCCAGGGGAGTTCTACCAGATGTTTAAAGCAGAGATAATACCTATCCTTCTCAAGCTGTTCCCAAAAATAGAAAGGGAAGGAAAACTTCCAGACTCATTCTATGAAGCCAGCATTTCTTTGATTCCTAAACCAGACAGAGACCCAGCAAAAAAAGAGAACTACAGGCCAATATCCCTGATGAATATGGATGCAAAAATTCTCAATAAGATCAGC
This sequence comes from Prionailurus viverrinus, assembly GCF_022837055.1. Lineage (NCBI taxonomy): Eukaryota > Metazoa > Chordata > Mammalia > Carnivora > Felidae > Prionailurus > Prionailurus viverrinus. The sequence continues at coordinate 84,266,115 of NC_062562.1, read as the reverse complement.
AAATCGAATTCAACAGCATATAAAAAGAATTATTCACCACAATCACGTGGGATTCATTCCTGGCTTCAGGGTTTGTTCAACTTTCACCAATCCATCAATGTGATACATCACATTAATAAAAGAAAAGATAAGAACCGTATGATCCTGTCAATCGATGCAGAAAAAGCATTTGACAAAATTCAGCATTCTTTCTTAATAAAAACCCTAGAGAAAGTCAGGATAGAAGGAACATATTTAAACATCATAAAAGCCATTTATGAAAAACCCACAGCTAACATCATCCTCAATGGGGAAAAACTGAGAGCTTTTTCCCTGAGATCAGGAACACGACAGGGATGCCCACTCTCACTGCTGTTGTTTAACATAGTGTTGGAAGTTCTAGCATCAGCAATCAGACAACAAAAGGAAATCAAAGGCATGAAAATTGGCAAAGATGAAGTTAAGCTTTCACTTTTTTCAGATGACATGATATTATACATGGAAAGCCCGATAGACTCCACCAAAAGTCTGCTAGAACTGATACATGAATTCAGTAAAGTCTCAGGATGCAAAGTCAATGTATAGAAATCAGTTGCATTCTTATACACTAATAATGAAGCAATGGAATGACAAATAAAGAAACTTATTCCATTCACAATTGCACCAAGAATAATAAAATACCTAGGAATAAACCTAACCAAAGGTGTAAAACATCTGAATGCTGTAAACTATAGAAAGGTTATGAAGGAAATTGAAGAACATATAAGAAATGGGAAAACATTCCATGCTCATGGATTGGAAGAATAAATATTGTTAAAATGTCAGTACTACCCAAAGCTGTCTACACCTTCAATGCAATCCCAATCAAAATTGCACCAGCATTCTTCTTGGAGCTTGAACAAGCAATCCTAAAATTTGTATGGAACCACAAAAGACCACGAATAGCCAAAGTCACTTTGAAGAAGACCGAAGTGGGAGGCATCAGAATCCCAGACTTTACCATCTACTACAAAGTTGTAATCATCAAGACAGCATGGTATTGGCATAAAAACAGACACATAGACCAATGGAATAGAGTAGAAACCCCAGAAATGGACCGACAAAAGTATGTCCAACTAATCTTTGACAAAGCAGGAAAGAATATCCAACAGAAAAAGACAGTCTCTTTAACAAATGGTGCTGGGAGAACTGGACAGCAACATGCAGAAGGATGAAACTAGACCACTTTCTTACACCATTCACAAAAATAAACTCAAAATGTATAAAGAACCTTAATGTGAAACAGGAAACCATCAAAACCCTAGAGGAGAAAGCAGGAAAAAACCTCTCTAACCTCAGCCGCAGCAATTTCTTACTTGACACATCCCCAAAGGCAAGGGAGTTAAAAGCAAAAATGAACTATTGGGACCTCCTGAAGGTAAAGAGCTTCTGCACTGCAAAGGATGCAATCAACAAAACTAAAAGGCAACCAACGGAATGGAAAAAGATATTTGCAAATGACATATTGGACAAAGGGCTAGTATCCAAAAATTATAAAGAGCTTACCAAACTCCACACCCGAAAAACAAATAATGCAGTGAAGAAATGGGCAGAAAACATGAATAGACACTTCTCTAAAGAAGACATCCAGATGGCCAACAGGCACATGAAAAGATGCTCAACATCACTCTTCATCAGGGAAATACAAATCAAACCCACACTCAGATATCACCTCATGCCAGTCAGAGTGGCTAAAATGAACAAATCAGGAGACTATAGATGCTGCCGAGGATGTGGAGAAACGGGAACCCTCTTGCACTCTTGGTGGGAATGCAAACTGGTGTAGCCACTCTGGAAAACAGTATGGAGGTTCCTCAAAAAATTAAAAGCAGACCTACCCTTTGACCCAGCAATAGCACTGCTAGGAATTTACCCAAGGAATACAGGAGTACTGATGCATAGGGGCACTTGTACCCCAATGTTTATAGCAGCACTTTCAACAATAGCCAAATTATGGAAAGAGCTAAATGTCCATCAACTGATGAATGGATAAAGAAATTGTGGTTTACATACACAATGGAATATTACATGGCGATGAGAAAGAATGAAATATGGCCTTTTCTAGCAACGTGGATGGAATTGGAGAGTGTTATGCTAAGTGAAATAAGTCATACAGAGAAAGACGAATACCAAAAAAATAAATAAATAAGAAAGACAGATATCATATGTTTTCACTCTTATGTGGATCGTGAGAAACTTAACAGAAGACCATGGGGGAGGGGAAGGAAAAAAAGAAGCTAGAGAGGGAGGGAGCCAAACCATAAGAGACTCTTAAAAACTGAGAATAAACTGAAGGTTGATGGGGGGGTGAGAGGGAGGGGAAAGTGGGTGATGGGCATTGAGGAGGGCACCTGTTGGGATGAGCACTGGTTGTTGTATGGAAACCAATTTGACAATAAATTTCATATTAAAAAAATAAAAAAGAAAAAAAAAGTAAAGAAAAGATGACCTGACAGAAGGGGACATGGCTAAGAAGGTGACATGGCTAGAGGCCAACATGACTAGAAGCCGAAGTAACTATGAAACCCATGTAATTCAAAGATTGTAGAACACCGTGGAACGACCGGAGCTCTAAAAGAAAAAAGTGCATATGACTACAATCTCCCCTGAAGAGGTAGGAGAAAAGCAAAACTAGGATTTGCTGCCACTGAACTTTTGACAGAACCGTTATGGGAGACTCCCTATCCTTAGCACAGAAACAATACACTTGTATAGCACTTCTTAAATTATTAATGATTATTCAGCAACACTGCCCTTGGTTTCCCAAGCAAGGAACCTTTGACCTAGACATTTGGGAACGAATAGATAAAACACACCATACGGTAGGCCCTAATGTTCTACCTGAGGTCATTCTTACATGGTCTATTGTCCCTACTGCCATTTTCCCCCTGAGTATGGATAATGTTTATAAAGATATAGACCCACTCAAAGTAAACAAAAAATTTTCCAAGTAACTTAAGCCTCCTTATTGTCAGCCAGCCCCTTTGGCACCCCTACATACAGAGAACTCCGACTCCCTGCTTTGTTGTTGGGAAAAATCTAACCTTTTAAAGGAACAAAAGATTCCCTCTGAGGACATCCTCACCCCAATGCAACGACCTATTAAGAATGCCCTTATGGTGTTTACAGACACGTCAGGGAAAACTCACAAGACTTTTTGCCTTTGGAAAACCAGGAAACTTTGTCTCCTAGTTTTCATGGGTAATTGCTATGATAGCTTTCAACAACTTTAGTAACCTAAAAAGTTTTGGTTGCATGATAAACTAGTATTTCATTCACTGGACATCTAGATCTTTCCTAAATAGGATGGGATGCTAAAGCATTGATTACTAAGCAAGGCTTATCTGTTTTTGGCTTCTTATTGCAGAGAAACTAAGGATATTTGGGAGTGATGGTAAACTTGCTTTATGCTTTATAGCTTTCTTTTTTTTCCTAACACATTTCCCAATATTTAAATTGTAAATGAAGTCTTTTTGACCAATTAGGCTTCTTCAGTATATTAAGTTACTCTGGAAGCACTGTCAAACAAATGATAAATCTTAGGTTATATCTGAATAATTGCTATAACTATTCTAGAGATTATATGCAATTCCTAGTTTTAGTATTTTTTGGTATAAGGTCATTACTTGATATTCTGATTATTGAAGTGTTCTGTGCCACGGAAATAACTGAATTTTCTTGTCAATTGCATTAGATCTTTTAATCATGTCCATGTTTTGGTCTTTTTTGTCATAGTTTTGTGACTCTTGTTGGACTTCTTCACCACTATAACTTCCAGTAGACATATGATCCTATCTACTCAAGGAGTCTCCTTTTCCCCTGAACTCTGTCTTTCCTTTTCATAACTCCCCTATATCTACCACAGATGAGCAATGTTGGCCTGTAATTAGTGACATCTTTATGCCCCTATTCAATGGGAAGAAGTTACAGAAGAGGAGACTATCCACCCTCAGCAATCTTAAAGATTTTAAGGGTCAAAATTGTTCAAGGGGGGGATGATATAGGAAACAAAGGCAGAAGGAAATGGCAGATAAAATTAAATCTACTTATATTCCATAAGGCCAAACAATTGTAGAAAGAGCATATTATACTTAAAATTATGTTTAAAATAAAACAAAAAAGAAATTACCCATAGCTGTCTATGTTACAACCTCAACTTCTCTTCAGTAGCGCTATGATCACTCTTAAGTTTTTTAATCTTGACCCTCAAGGACAAACCACAGCTGAACTACATTCTTTAAAATCAGATAAAACCTCTCATCCAATGGTGCTGGTTCTAACTTCTCATCTGGGGTCGAGGATATGCTTGTGTTCTTTCAGATTCCAGACGTCTGTGGATTCCCTCTCAGTTGGTGAAGCTGTATCATGGCATAGTGAAGACCCCAGAACATCTTCCAGTCAACCAGGACTTCCAGAGAATGACTCTGAATGAGCGACAACTGCCCCCCATCTTTCAAGATAGAATAAGCATCTTTGTGGACCCCTCATCCTGAAGCCACTCCACAAACGCAAGTCTTTGCCCCTGACATAACATGGGGAAGCCTCAAACACCTAACTAGGCTAGCATCCTCTTACAACACAATGGTATTGCATATACAGAGATGAAACAGAGATGCAGGGTTTTTGTCTCCTCCTGGACATTACTCTCTCTCATATTCAATTCTGCATCTGCTCTCTTGCTGGACAAGAAAGAACTCCAGACTCCTAGTCTGAAACATGAGAGGAAAAATCGTTGCTTAAATAAGATGAATTTTAGAAGTTGAACTTATCTATAATCATGCATAATTATAATTTATTACACATGTGTTTCATCTACAATGTTTGAGTATGATAGGTCAAATTCATGATGAATTTCTAAAATTGTTTTCCTTTAGAAATTTATTACTAATTCTAATTTAGTGACAACTTCAGCAGAGCAAATTATCTATAAATTAATATGAATAAAGCACTGCAAAAGAAAATAACTCAAGAAAACTATTTGATTTTGATTATTGCTACAAGAATACATTTGTATGTATTTAACAACATAATTTTGCTTGAGACAAAAGGAAAAAAGTTATGAAAAAATGCCAAATAATTTATAAATAACATTTATTTTATCACACAGCCAAATATAATTAATTGATTAATTGAACAATAAATTGTTTTGATATTTAGGCAACTCTCAATCATGTATGTGTGTGTGTAAATTATAGATAGATAGATAGATAGATCTATGTATATAATTTATTATTAAAATGGTACATTTTCCAAGGTAGAAGACACGATACATTTTAAGAGTTCTAAACTGCAATACATAGGTTCTTAGCATGTGAGTCTACATTTGTATCATTGTTAAGATCCAACAAAATTAAGAGGTAGACAGGCCACAAGAGATTTAAATTTGAAAAGGTAAAGTCTTATGAGGAAAATTAAGTGCATTTATAATTTTCAAATGTCAACACATTATAGAAAGAAAAGCCAGTATTTTAAGAAAGAGAAAATTATCTTCAATTCTTAGCCCATGGTACCTGAGAAGCCTTCTGCTGCTTTGCTTCTCTAAAATAACCATTTATTTCAATATAAGATATTCTTTTAGTCATACCTCAAGATCATAAAAGCCATATACAAAAGATCCACAGCTAAAATCATCCTCAATGGGGAAAACCTGAGAGCTTTCCCCCTAAGGTCAGGAACATAACAGGGATGTCGCTCTCATCACTGTTACTCAACATAATGTTGGAAGTCCTAGCCTCAGCAATCAGACAACACAAATAAATAAAAGGCATCCAAATTTGTAAGGAGGGAGTCAAACTTTCACTCTTTACAGATGACATGATACTCTATGTGGAAAACCCAAAAGACTCCACCAAAAAAAAAAAAAAAAAGAGGCTAGAACTGATACAAGAATTCAGCAAATTCCCAGGATATAAAATCAATGTACAGAAATCGGTTGCATTTCTATATACCAATAATGAAGCAGCAGAAAGAGAAATCAAGGAATTGCTCACATTAACAATTGCACCAAAACCCATGAAATACCAGGAATAAACCTAACTAAAGAGGTGAAAAATCTATCACTGAAAACTATAGAAAGCTTATTAAAGAAATTAAAGAAGACACACAAAAAAAAATGGAAAACATTCCATGCTCGTGGATGGGAATGACAAATACTGTTAAAATGTTAATACTACCCAAAGCATTCTACATATTCAATGCAACCCTATCAAAATAACATGAGCATTCTTCACAGAGCTAGAACGAATAATCCCAAAATTTGTGTTGAACCATAAAAGACCCTAAATAGCAAAAGCAATCCTGAAAATAAAAACCAAAGCTGGAGGCATAACAATTCTGGGTTTCAAGCTGTATTACAAAGCTGTAATCATCAAGACAGTATGATACTGGCACAAGAACAGACACAGAGATCAATGGAACAGAATAGAAAACCCAGAAATGGGCCCCCAAACATATGGCCAACTAATCTTTGACAAAGCAGGAAAGAATATCCAGTGGATAAAAGTCTCTTCAGCAAATGTTGTTGGGAAAACTGGATGGCAACATGCAGAAGAATGAACCTGGACCACTTTCTTACACCATACAAAAAAATAAACTCGAAATGATGAAAGACCTAAACATAAAACAGGAAGCCATCAAAATCCTAGAGGATAAAAACAGGCAAAAACCTCTTTGACCTTGGCTACAGCAAATTCTTACTTGGCTTGTCTCCAGAGGCAAGGGAAACAAAAGCAAAAATGAACTATTGGGACCTCATCAGGATAAAAACCTTCTGCACAGCAAAGGAAACAATCAGCAAAACTAAAAGGCAACCAATGGAATGGGAGAAGATATTTACAAATGACATCAGATAAAGGGTTACTATCCAAAATCTATAAAGAACTTATCAAACTCAACACCTCCCCCCCAATAATCCAGTGAAGAAATGGGCAAAAGACACGAATAGTCACTTTTTCAAAGAAGACATCCAGATGGCTAACAGACACATGAAAAAATGCTCAACATCACTCAGCATCAGGGAAATACAACACAAAACCACAAAGAGCTCCTACCTCACACCTGTCAGAATGACTAAAATTAACAACTGGGGCAACAACAGATGTTAGCAAAGATATGGAAAAAGAAGAACACTTTTTCACTGATGGTAAGAATGCAAGCTGGTTCAGCCACTCGGGAAAACAGTATGGAAGTTCCTCAAAAAATTAAAAATAGAACTACTCTAAGACCCAGCAACTTCAGTAGTAGGTATTTAGCCAAAGGATATAGGGGTGCTGTTTTGAAGGGGCATATGCACCCCAATGTTTATAGCAGCACTACTGACAATAACCAAAGTGTGGAAAGAGCCCAAATGTCCAGTGACTGAAGAATGGATAAAGGAGATGTGGTTTATATATATATATATATATATATATATATATATATATATATATATGGAATATTACTTGGCAAACAAAAAGAATGGAATCTTGCCATTTGCAACAATGTGGTTGGAATTAGAGTGTATTATGCTAAATGAAATAAGTCAGTCAGAGAAAGACAAATGTCATATGACTTCACTCATATGTAGAATTTAAGATATAAAACAAATGAACATAAGGAAAGGAAAGCAAAAACAATATAAAAACAGAGAGGGAGATAAACCATAAGAGACTCTTAAATATAGAGAACAAACTGAGGGTTGCTGGAGGGGTATTGGATGGGGAGGTATGAGCTAAATGGGCAAGGGACATTAAATAAGACACTTGTTAGGATGAGCACTGGGTGTTATATGTAAGTGATGAATCACTAAATTCTATTCCTGAAATTACACTATATGTTAATTAACTTGGATTTAAATTAAAAAAATATTCTTTTAGTTTATATTTTTAAATAATATTTTAGAGTCTGTTGTTGTTGTTGTTGCTATTTGTAAGTGACTGATTCTCAAGTAGGGATATTTCCCCCTAGGTTGGATTAATATCTTATAAGGCCACATACTTCCTTTTTTCAGTAACCAAAAGATAGGATGTAGTAGGTACTCCCATCCAAACCAAAATTCTTCATTCATCAGTTGGGTTTTTTAAATCTAAATTTCTGTCTCCTTTTCTAGTCCACTGACTCTAGTTCATCTAGATGATTTTGATCTTTTTTCCACAACACATAATAATTAGAGATAGCACTAAGGGGTCAGAAGTTCTCAAAGTAAAAGGCATTTCCAGGTTCAGGACAGTGTAAATAGAGAAGGAGAGAGAAGATCAAAACAAAACAAAAACAAAAACAAAAACAGTAACTGATACTAAAACTCATGTGTGAGAAAAGATCCATTCAAAATTCCAGTTAGCCTGAGAATTTTAATTTAACAAAATATGAAAAAAATTGTTGATGTTCAATCATATTAAGCAAGCAACTTTTAAGAAACTATACTTGAGTTTTGTTTGGTAGTAAAACTATCAAAAAACAATACCAGCACTATCTGAAAAGACTAATAAAATAGTTTTAATTTTTTCAAAATACATATTTGTTAAGGTCTCTTTACAAGACTTCCATCAAAACAACATATGCAAACAGAATGAACAAAGAAGTAGATAGGAAATACTAGCTGTCTTAGTAGGTATAAAAACCTATCTATGTAGAGACATTGAAGAGATTTTTAAAAATTAAATAGTGACATTCTTTTCTTTTTTTTCTGTTTTGGAAAATAGATGTCATTCTCAAAACCATGTTAAATATAGCAAATTTAAAAGTTTCAAATAGGAGAACAGAAAAAATGAGAAACAGAAAATATCAAAGAAGTAATAGATTTCCCAAAAAAGAAAGCTGAGGTTTCCACTCAAAATTGCCTTGAGTTCACACTTTTAAATGAGCTATTCATCACAAATGATACCAATAGAAAAATCTGGGACATTAAATTAAATATGTATAGTTCTGGTCAAAAACAAGAAGAAAAACAAATCGCTATAGGTTAGAAACTACAAAGCAGGCACAAAGCCTCAGATCTATTTGGCCTTAAATTCAGTAACAGGTAGAAGCTGCCAGTTCTTTGGCCCTTGCAGAGTAACTGAAACCAAAAGGCCCCCTACAGATGATTTGGCAAGGAAAGAGCCAGGCTCACAATATGAAATCAAGGTCTGGAATGGACTCTGTCCATCCATGGAAAGATGCTGAGCATAACTGTAATTATTCCTGTAGCTGTGACCCATGAACTTAGTCTGGCAAGTGGCATAGAGACAGCCACCCAACCAGGATGTATGCAAACCCAATTTCTGGCTCCATGCGTGGATATGAGATATCCCGTGTCATCATGGGACAGGTGCCAAGAATCTTATATACGATCCGCTTCTTTGACTGGGCTAGAGATTGGGCAGATGGAGGAAAACAATGGAGAATGAGAAAGAGAAAAACAGAACAAACCAAAATTAGGCTTCAAGATGAGCCAGCAAGTGAACACATAAAACACTGAAAAACAAAGCAAAACAACACTAAAAACTGATGTCAATACACTTAATAATTACACCAACATGAAAATAATAGCTTTGAAATAATAACTTTAAGATACATATTTTAAATAATTACAAAATGAAAAGAATATTATAAAAAATAAATGAGTCATGAGAAAATTGATGCAGAAATCAGTCAAAAACAGATGTCTATGAAAGAGAATCAATTAGAAACTGCATATAAACATTTTAGTGTAATCAAATTTTAAAGAACCAATATAGAGCATACCCTCCAGACTTGCCCAATAGAACTTTCTGTGGTGATGAAAAGATTCTGTACCTGCACCTTCCAATATGGTAGCCATGAGCCACTACTGGTTATTGAACAATTGAAATGTAACTACTGTGACTGAGGAACTGAATTTTTAACTTTAATGGAATTTAATTTTTTAATTTATAAAAAATATAAATTTGTTTAAATAAGCATGTACGTTTAGTGTCTACTTTAAAAGACAGCAGAATGACTTAGAACAAAGTCAAAGAAAGAAATTGAAGTTTGAAATATAGTACTCAATAATTCGTCCAGAAAGTAGCATGAAGAAATACACAAAAATATAAATGCATAAACAGAGAATGATAGACACTGAAATATATGTCTAAATGATTTTCCAGTGGTAGAAATTAGAGGGAATGGTGGGGAATCAGTATGTAAAGAGACAATGGTTGAAAATTGCATGGAAAAAGAGGGAATTTCAGATTGATAAAATGCTCTATAATTAATAAAATAAAGGAAAGACATTTAAATATAGCCCAGTGGAAATGCAGTATAATAAAGTTAAAAAAATCCTAAAACTTCCAAAAGGGAAAAGAACTATCTACAATCAAATGACATATAGACTTATAGAAAATTTCTGATCAACACAATATTGGTCAGAAGAGAAGAATAGTATTTTCAGAATGAAGGAAAATAACTGACAGTCTATAATGGATGTTCAGATAAACTCTTACATAGAAGAGCAAAGTAATTTTTTTTAGAAATGCTAAAAATTAAAATATTTACTTCATAGATTTATAGATTTCATAGATCCTTCGTGAAGGAAGTATTCAAGAAAGTTTTTCAACATGAAGAAATGTTTACTTAAGAGTGGGATGCAAGAAAAGAAGAAACAAAAATTTGGAAGAAATGTTGTTAAATCTAACTACTGCAACTGTTAGTTTGCAAGTAATAGACTAGAGACAGACAAGTCAAACTGTTTCATAAATAAAAAGGGCATTTCTGTCAAATAACTGGAAAAGTCCTGACAATGATAAAGTTCTGGGCAGGTTGATCCAACCACTCTACAACAAATCCAATCAAAGACCAAGTTTCCTTTTATTTCTCAATTCTACCATCCACAGTGTTGTAAGAGTAACATGCTAATTAATATTGAAAGAGGACTTCAACTACCTTCATTTTGACCACAGTCTGTACTTTCTAATTGATTATGTTCTTATTTCTAGCTTATCTCTTACTCAGGCCAAAGACTCTGTGGGCAAAGCATCCCCTGATGGGAACAGAAACTACCCCCTCCCGCAATAAGAACTGTCCTGAGACAGCCAGACTCCATGTGACTGACCCCAAGACAAAGGTCAACTTGACTTTCACTGCCTACCTGCAGTACCCACTGACTTTTGTCCCACATTTTCTGTATCTAAACCTAGAAGTATTTTCAAAACTTTGAAGACACTCTTTTGAGACTCTAGTCCACTATCTTTCTGGTATTGTCCTCACTGAAATAAGTTCCTTTCTTGTTTCACACCACTATTTTCTCTGCCTTTAGATTCTGTCAGTATCCAGTGGCTGAACCTAATCTGTTTGGGACCTCTGGAGCCAGGTGCTCCTGCACCCTGAGCCCTGGTTACAGTTTATTCACTTTAATTATCATCTATAATGAATGCACTATTCAATTTCTATGCTTAACAAAAAAAGGAACTATAATTGTAGACTATAAAATTGAAGATAAGATGGGGGGGGTACATCAGTAGGTATTTTTTAAATGCAATGTTTCTAGTTTTCTTTGTTTTTATGTGAAAAAGATAGAGACACTGAGTCACTTTAGAATTATTACAGAAGTATAATGTTTCAGCTGTAGGTTCAAAATTTAAGGATATACATTTAAAACCAAAATAAAATTATAGTTTGCAACACAGAAATACATAAAAATCAAAGGAAATGTTTTAAATTCAACTGAATACAGAAAAAAGAAAGAAAAGTAAAGAAAAAGTAAAAGACATGATACATTGAAAACTTAAAAATACATGACTGAAATATGTTCAAATATATTAGTAACAAAAATACATGTAATATAGGGGCACTGGTTAATTGGTTGGGAGAGCATGCGACTCTTGATCTCAGAGTCATGAGTCTGAGCCCCGAGGTTATTTACAAATATATACATACATACATACATACATACATACATACACACACACACACACATTTAATTCATCTATTAAAAGATAAAGACCGGGGTGCCTGGGTGGCTCAGTCGGTTAAGCATCTGACTTTGGCTCAGGTGATGATCTCACAGTTGGTGAGTTCAAGCCCCACTTTGGGCTCTGTGCTGACAGCTCAGAACCTGGAGCCTGCTTCAGATTCTGTCTCCCTCTCTCTCTCTCTGCCCCTCCCTCACTCATGCTGTCTCTCTCTCTCTCTCTCTCTCAAAATAAATAAACATTAAAAAAATTTAAAGATAAAGACCATAGAATTTTTAAAAACTCTAGCTATATGCTCTACATAAAAAACATAGAAAAAGAATTACACAAATGGTTGGAAAACCTATACTTCACCAATATTACCTAATGGAAATTGGGTGTCATAATTTTAACATCAGAAAAAATAGAACTGAAGATAAAATAATAATAAAGAGTAAAAGAAACTATAAGATAGTGTAAAAAAAAAGAACTAAAGAGATATTTCAACTACAAACATCTAGAACCTTTAAACATTGCTTACAATTATGTATGGAAAAACTGACAGAATTTGAGGGAGAGATTAAATAATCCACATATATACTGGGGGATTTTCAATCCAGCTATTTCAGAAAACTGTAGATCAGAAAACCCCAAAAATTTAGTTAAGGCACAGGATATTTAAATAACATAGATAATCAACTTGATTAAATACCTTTAAATAAAACACTATGCTGGGGCGCCTGGGTTGTTCAGCTGGTTGGGCATCCAACATCAGCTCAGGTCATGATTTCATGGCTCATGAGTTCCACCTCCTCATTGGGCTCTGTGCTGACAGCTCAGAGCCTGGAGCCTGCTTTGGATTCTGTGTCTCCCTCTCTCTTCGCCCCTGCCCTGCTCGCACTCTGTCTCTCCTTCAAAATTAAATAAGCATTAATTTTTTTAAGTCTAACACTATGCACATAAAAATACAGCTTCTTTTCTAGCATATATAAATATTGTGGAAATTTGACCATACAAAGTTTATAAATATGAAAAGATGTGTGAAATAAATCACAATTCTCTAAGTAAACTGTACTTTACTCAGGAAGTCATTAGGTTCAAATATTAGTAAGCTGGAATTCAGAAAAAAAGAAGAAATAAGGGAATGCTGTCTGTTAGGAGATCCTGGGTTCCAGGACTACACTGCGAATAGAAATGGCAAAGAGTGGCTTCCTATGGAGCAGGTGGTTGAAAATCCATAAAAATGACCAAGTTTAAATTGTTTCCTATTTTGTTCTGTAACTCTTTCACCTTCAAACTTCAGTAAAGGTCTATTAAATGTAACAAACATTATATGATGCTGCCTTGGAAAATAAAGTGGGGTTGGATATATTCACTTTTAGGAGCAATGTGGAGAAAACCATGCAGACTCCAGCACTATGCAGAAGGAAAGAACAGATGAACCAAGGTAAGCCCAGATGGATCAACCTTCATAGATTAACATGATCCCTTGGTACTGAATATGGGAGAGAAGTGACAGACTTTCAACATCTGTGGGGATAAGTGCTGAAGTGGTTTTCTTAGAATAATAAATGAAAGAGTAACACCTTGATAGGAACATTCATGTTACACTAACATAAAATATCTTATTTCTTTGAAGAATATGGCTTAGTACTCAAAGGATGCCTGTTTGCTATAGAAACAGATTTTCAGTCTGGTATGCCTGACATAAATTTACCACAATCTGTGTCTTTACTACACATAAAAAGATTTATTTCTTTGGGGAACAACTAAGCCAAGGACATTGTGTTTCCTTTAAGAAAGAAATGTAGATGTCTCATTAAATGGCAAGGCATCATTTCAAAAAGATGACTTAGTGAGTACTTTTTAAAAAATTCCAGCTGGTTAAGTTATTTAAAATAAGTCTAAGAAAATTTCTTTCACTCTAGGCCCATACAATTTTAATTTAATTGTGCAGAGTGTATACTTTTTCCACCATAAACTCTTGCTTTATTAGATTTTATTTTTGTAGGCATGGAAGAGTAAATAACGGTCTCTCAATAAATCTTTTTCTAAATATTTATTAGCTTATTTTTGAGAAGAGAGAGAGGCAGAGAGAGAGAGAGAGAGAGAAAGCAGGGGAGGGGCAGAGACAAAGAATCCACGCAGGCTCTCCAGAGCCTGACAGGAGGCTCGAACCCATGAACCATGTGATCATGATCTGAGCTGAAACTAGGAGTAAGATGCTTAACTAACAGAGCCACCCAGGTGTCCCTTAGTAAATCTTTTTAATGTAAGAAAAATAATTCTCCATTTTCATCAACTCAAGGTGACCTTGGACTCCTAAGATGTTGAATGTTCAAGAATAACTGGTATGTTGATGTATTCATCGATCAATTTAGACTTCATCTTTCAAGACTAGAAGTTTATTGGCAAACCAGACATCCATTAACATGAATTTATTCTTGCACTAGAACTTGATATGCCTGTCCTTGTAAAAGAACCTCATCTACAAACATCTGGTGTCTTGCAGTTATAGAATTGATATAAAGTGGACGTATGCATAGAGCTTAATAGCAGACTTGTTGCTACCACCTCCCACATCTGAAAAAATATCCTAAGCAAGCCTTTAAGCAGTTCTAAATTTTCAGTGGAAGAGTTTTTAATACCTGCACAATACTGAATTAATCCTCTGTCCAAGTTGATAGCCATTATGAAATTTTATGATATTTGAACAAGTTTCAGACATTTTAACATGTTTCAAGACTTTTTACTCTTTCTTGAATGTGCAAACTGACTTCATTCTGTTACAAGACAAAAACTGAGATAACTCTCTCACAAACTACTGGTAATAGGATATGGAGGAATCAGTGTACCTTATCACCATTACAGAAAAACAGTGTAGAGGACATTTTCTACTAAGTGGTTGTCTTTGATCTGTAGTCAAAGTATTATCATGTCTGAAATGGTTATATAGTTTAAATGACTTAAATAAGATTTCAGTTTGCATTTCAAGTACATTAATTTTTCCAATATATTGGCTTTAAATAACTCATATAGACAAATAATATAATGTCACAGCTCAGAGATCCATGGTAAATTCCAGTAGAGCAGGAACCAAACTCTCAACTGTAAACAGCATCTAACACTGATTGGCATAGACCAGATGGCCAACCAATAACTGTAAGTGAATTAAGAAGTGGATGATTCTATAAGAGCCTTTCAAGAAACAGGACAACATATGAAACAAGTTTGTTTGTTTGTTTGTTTGTTTGTTTAAATTTGTCCTATTGAAAGAGGATATGGGAGCCAAGTCTGAATCCATGCTGCAAAGATTAATATTTGAATCATATTAGACACATTATTTAATCTCCTAATTCTTGACCTTTCTCATTTACAAAATGAGGCTAATGATAATAGGTAGTTTACATACCCAAGAATTTATCTCATCTAGAAAACGAGGCTAATGATATTATGTAGCTTACATACCAAAGAATTTATCATAAGGATAAATATGATACTAGGAAAGCCATTTGTAAATCAATATAGTATTATGCACACTTAAAGTAATTTCTACTATCAAAATAAGGGTTATTTACATTAGCAAAATATATTTGAGTATTTGTCCTAATTTTCTCAGTATCTATGTGTAAAGCTATAATTAACATGATTACAGTTGTTATTTTATAGTAAAATAGAAAATCTTGGGGATTTTCTTCCCTAAAAGCTAATATATCCTGATTAAATTTGTATATCTAAAAAGTGAGACAAAACAACAACAATAACAAAACTTATCTGATACATTAAATACCATTCGGACTCTGGACGTATAGCTTTCCCTCTTCAGGGTCCTGGAAAAGATTCATGTCCCCCTCCCCCCACCAAAAGGAGTGCGAAGGCAAAAATGAAATTAGGCTAGTTAAACTTGCTGATGTACTGAACACAGAGTTCAAGGACTTGCAGAGTGCTGGCAGAGGTTCTTTATTCTCAGAGGTTCTTTATTCTCCTAATTGTATACAATCAGTTGTGTATAAGTGTGTAAGTACTTTTCTTCTCAGGAGAAGATCCTTTATCTTTTATCAAATGCTCAAAGAGTTTCCCAACCCCTAAAAGACTAAGAAATGCTTGCCTAAAGAAAACTGGACAGGAGATATACAAGATAAATCATGAAGAAAGTTGTCATTTCAGTTATTGAATTGTTAAATATATTCATGGAACTCAGTGTTTATGGAAGATCTTTGTACAAAATGCAGCAATACTCTATTTTTATTACTTCACTCTTCTAGTAGAGAATATTTAAACAATATAGTCTATGACAATCCACAGTGTTCAATGGGATTAATTTTATAAAATTATGGGTGAATTTTAGTCAAGATTTCTTATAGTGTCCATAACTAAAAATTGGATTTTAATGACTAGCCCAATAGCCCTTCTCAAAGTGATATAATGTTTAAATATTACCTAAAAAGTACTTGGAATACTGAAGGAATAATAAAAAGCAAGAAATTACTGTATTAATATTTTGTGCTATGCACCTTTTTGTTTCTTATGTTCTCCTTTATAGCTTTTGCTTTGGGAGTTTAGAAAAACCAATAAAAATTGAACACTAAAGTATTAAGCTTTTTCATCTTATAAATTGCCACATTTTGGAATCCAGAGAAGCTGTCTCAGAAAACCAATTGATTATTAAATTTTCAGTCATAAATCATTGTTCTTAGGTCAAATATTCTCAATTTTGCTTTTATAGTTTCACAGGAAGTCATAAGAAATCACAAAGCATTTTTATGTTGGTTTCTGTATTTGTTTTCATTATTATTGGAAAACCATTGAATAAAATCCTCAAAGTTTGCCTTCTCTCTTTGTAAAGAAGTTAAATGAATAAAGTGAAGATTTTGATGTTTTTTCTTTATCAATTAGCTGTTCAACATAATAAAAATTGGTGAAGACTCCTTGTAATTTCATTAGAAAGATATTTGTAAAATATCTTCCTTTCTTCATTTCTCCATCCATGACAGAGAATTTTGACTGGGGAGAGGAAGTTAGCAGGAGAGCCAAATTTTAAGGGGTTTACTAAACAAAATGACCATAATAACTAAAGAATGATAAAGACTCACCATAAAAATACATAGAAAATAATATTTATGACAATGTAGAAGACTATGTGGTTACCTCCTGCTGTTTTGTACTCTTTTCTACTTAGCTAAATTTAAGAAAGATTTAAAGTAATTCCATTCAAAATTAGTTAATATTAAATGTCTCCCTTGTTCAGTAATTCTTTGGTTTCAGGGAATAGAAATCTACTTAAATTCAGTAGGTTAATAGAAGGCTTCAGGGGAAATCCAGCAGACATAGTTTCAAGAGGTATATGTAGGTGTTTCATGAACTAAAATTCATCAGAGGCATTTGTTCGCTCTTGTTAGTATCTTTCTCTTTCTCTCTCCCTCTTTCTCTTAATAGTACACTGAATTTTTGCTTCCAATGCTTTACATTTTCCATATTACATTAAGGATTTTTTTCACATGTTGTCATACCCATTTCCAGTAGTGTGAACAGAGTAAATTTTGTACCCCATTAGTGTTGATGTTGGCCATAGAACTTGGTTTGGCCAATAAAACGTTAGCAAACAGGCCTAGTTTTTATGCTTTGGGTAATGTGTATTGGCTGGCTTGGCCGATTGTGCTGCTGTAATCTACCATGAGAAGAGTACATCTCAGGAAGCCACTGCCCTATTAACCTGGGCTCCAGAATAAAAATACATGGAGACATAAGATATCAGACTAGAAGCCCGGAACCCAGTCTCTCCTGGCCCTGCCTGGCCTTTATCAGTTGAACCACTGGCAGTATGCAAACTGGCATGAAAGAAAATTACAGTTATTACAAGCCCCTGAGATTTTGAGGTTAAAATATCTCTATCTCTATCAATCTCTATATATCTTTACTCTTCAACAAGTAAATTGTCAAATTTGCAGTCCAAAGCCCAGCTGTAGACTGACCCTATAGCTATATTACATGTCTCAGTACCATCTTACTTTCTATAGTTTCTATTTCTTAACTCAAAATTTGGGAGAATTTGATTGTAGGCCAAAAAATAAATTAGGTAGCAGTGAATTAGCTGTTAACTGAACTCATGGTACAATCTTGGATGCTCATTCTGGACTGTGACCAGAACAAGTTTTCTTAAAATTCTCATTAAAATGGATGTGAATGGAAGACAGAAGAAGGATTTTCTAATACAATGTTTAAAGTAATAATGCATATTTTCAGCTCTTGACATGTAGGTTGACAGGACATTTGTCTAATAGTGCTTGTTTCAACCCACCCTAAATTCCACACAAATGTATATCACAATACAGGGAAAAATAATAAACACAAAAAATTAGCTCTTATAGCCAACCTATGGTTAAACTTTAGGAGCTATTTCCACTAACATAAAACTAATAGTTAAGTTGAATTATAAAGCAAGTTGAATTATAAATAGCAAGATGGTAGAAAGGGGAGCCCTACACCCTATTCTCCCATAGAAACACTAACTTAAAAACAATATATGACCTCAAAGTTTTACAAAAACTTGAGAAACCAGTTAGGAACTCTCAATAGCCAGGCAAATGGAAAGCCAAGAACAACTGCATTGAAATGAGAAAGAAAACCATTCTATTTCAACCGCATCAGCCTCTCCCCCAAGCTGGTACAGTTTGTGTCAGGAAGAAAATGCCCTCCTTTATCCTGGTTTCATCCTTGGAAGAGAAGAAGAGTGAAACACATGTCCTAAGTTCTGGCTTTTTGGGAGGCAATCCAAGTGACTGGTTTCTGCCTTGCCTGACTCCTAGCGCTAATGGAACAGGCATACTGTGGATCCCTGGGAACTGAAGAGAACAAAAAAGAACTCAGCAGCTTTTGGCTGCATCAGAGAACCTATAATACAGCAGACAGAAACTGGCACGGCTCACACCGAGCAGGAGAAAATATCTGGCTCACAGCTTCTCACTTGAGAGACAAAGGAGAACAGTGGAACATGTGTCAAATGTTCCAGCTTTCTGGGGACCTCCCTCAGGCTTTTGCCTCACCTGACTTGGAGGGCTCATGAAACTGGCACACTTCATATTCCTGGGGTACACAGAAAGCAAAAGTGCTCAGTGGTTTACAGCAGCCAGAGAATCTGCAGTAACATAAAAAGACACCAGAGAGAGCAAGACTATAATGTTCTGGGGGGAAAAAAAAAAGAAAACCTCTGTAATTGAGAAATTATTTACACAAGCTCAGGAAGATATATCTCCATAAAAGTTTTTAGAGATCCCTAGAACCTCCAGTCAGGCTGGTTTGTGAAGGTCTTAGCCTGTACAAGCCAGTCCATAAATTCTGGAAGAGATGGCTGTGTTTTTCAAATGCATAAATCACAACAAAAAGTAACAAGGTATATGAAGAAAAGGAAAACATGGCCCAATCAAAGGAACAAAATAAATCTCCAGAAACTGATCCAAAAGAAATGGAGATCAATAAACTACTTGATAGATAATTCAAAATACTGTCTTTAAAAATCTTAATGTATTACAAAAGAACACAGGTAGAAAAATAAATTAAATCAGGAAAATAATACATGAAAAAAATGAAGATATCGACAAAGGTATTTTCAAAGTGATGAAAGTAAAATAAATGCCAATCAAGAACACTATATATGGAAAACTTTTCTTCAATAATGAAAGAGAAATAGTTTTCCAGATAAACAAAAGCTGACAGAGTTCATCACCATTAGGTCTGCCTTAAAAGAAATGCCAAAGAGAGTCCTTCAAGTTGGAATAAAGGGACACTAAACAGCAATACTAAAGCATACAAAATATAAAGCTCTCTGGAAAAGGCAAATATATACACAAATATAGATTCTTGCAATATTGTAATGGTTGTGAGTAAATAACTTTTAATTCACTCAGAAGCAAAAAGATAAAAACAAAAAATAATTATAATTGTGAAACTATGTTAAATACAAAATATTAAAAGTGTAATTTGTGACTTTGATAACATAAACTTAGGGAGATGTAAAGAGTAGATTTTTTTGTATGCAATTGAAAGTAAATTGTTATCTGTTTAAAATATATTGTTATAACTCTAAGACGTTATGTAATCCCCATGGTAACCACAAGAAAATACCTATAAAAGATGTACAAAATAAAATGAGAAGTCCACTAAAACTTGTCACTACAAAAATTTAACAAAACACAAAGAAAAATACTAAAAAAAGAAGGGAGGGAAAAAATAAATATCGTATATACAGAAAACAATTAACAATGGCAATTGTAAAGTCCGTCCCTATCAGTAATTACTTTAAATATAAAAGATTAAACTCAGGGTGCCTGGGTGGCTCCAGTTGGTTAAGCATCTGACTTCGGCCTAGATCATGAACTCACCATTCATGAGTTCGAGCCCACGTTGGGCTCTGGGCTGACAGCTCAGAGCCTGGAGCAGGCTTCAGATTCTGTGTCTCCCTTTTTCTTTCTGCCCCTCCCCCCCACGCTATTTCAATAAATTAATTAATTAATTAATTAATTAATTTAATTAAAAGATAAAACTCCACAACCAAAATCATAGAATGGCTATATAGATTTTTAAAAGATAAGATCTAATTGTATGCTGTCAATAAGAGATTGACTTTAAACATATGGACAAACAGGGGTGCCTGGGTGGCTTAGTCACTTAAGCATCCAACTTCAGCTCAGGTCAGTGATCTCACAGCGCATGAGTTGGAGCCCTGAATCAGGCTTTGTGCTGACAGCTCAGAGCTTGTAGCCTGCTCTGGATTCTGTCTCCCTCTCCCTCTGCCCCTCCCCCACTCATGCACGTATGCGCACATTCTATTTCTGTCTCAAAAATAAATAAACTTAAAAAAAAATTAAACATATGGACAAACTGGCTGAAAGTGAAAGGATGAGAAAGATGTTCCATGCAATGGTAACAAAAAGAGCAGGGATGACACTTAGATAAAATAGACTTTAAGTTAAAGTTAAAAGTTAAGTTAAAAACTGTCACTGGAGACAAAGAAGAAGATTATTTAATGCTAAAAGGGCCAATTCACCAGGAAGATATACAATTACAAATATATTTGCATCTAACATCAGAGAAAATATTGACCAGAGAGAAATAAATAGCAACACAGTAATAATAAGAGACTTCACTTTCAATATTTTATAGATCAACCAGACAAAAGACCAATAAAGAAACAGAGAATTTCATAATATGGACCAGTTAGAACTAACATACATACAAAACTCTCAATCCAGAAAAAAAAAAAAAGCAAAACACATATTATTCTCAAGTACAAATGGAACATTTTCCAAAATTGATCATATTAGGCCAATAAAAAGTCTTAACATATTTAAGAAGATTGAGATCATAACAAGTATCTTTTCCAACCACAATGGAATGAAACTAAAAATCAATAGCAAAAGGAAAACCAGAAAATTTACAAATATGTGGAAGTTAAACAATACATTCTTGAATAACCAGTGGGTCAAAGAAGAAATCACAAAGGAAATTTAAAAATATCTGTGACAAATGATACTGAAAACAACAAATCAAAACTCATATGAGAAGAAGCAAAAGCAGTACTAAGAGAGAAAAACTGACTAAGCTAATTACAAGAAATAGAGAGAAAATACTTTATCTTAGCTCAGGCTGCTATACAGAAGCGCCACAGAGTGGCGCCTGGGTGGCTCAGTCAGTTTGGTGTCCAACTTTGGCTCAGGTCATGATCTCCCCATTCGTGAGTTTGGGCCCCATGTTGGGTTCTGTGGTGACAGCTCAGAGACTGGAGCCTGCTTCAGATTCTGTATCTCCCTCTCTCTTTCTCTGCCCCTACCCACTCACACTCTTTCTCTCTCAAAAATAAAAACATTGAAAAAAAAAGGAGTATCACAGAGAGGATAATATAAACAATAAGCATTTATTTCTCACAGTTCTGGAGGTTGGGAAGTAAGATGAAAGTGGGGGCAGATCCAAGTACCTGATGAGAGTCCACTTCCTGGTTTTCAGATGGCTATTTTCTTGTTGTATCCTCACATAGTAGAAACTTAAGAAAGGAACAAAGCTTTCTCATGTCTGTTCTCTTAAGGGCACAACTCTCATTCATGAGGGATCCACCCTCATTACCTAATTATCTCTCAGAGGCCCCCATTGTTATCATCACATTGGGAGTTAGAATTTCAACATATGAATTTTAGAAGGACACAAATATTCAATTCATAAAAGACTGAAACAGCAAAAATCAGAAATGAAAGAAGGGATATTAAAACTAATGCCAGGGAAATATAAAGATAATAAGCTGCCATTATAAATAATTATATGCAAATTGGATAACTTTTAAGAAATTGATAAATTTCTAGAAACATATAACCTACCAAAACTAAATCATGAAGAAAAAAAAAATTGAGCAGACCAGTAACTAGTAAGAAAATTGAATCAGTAGTCTAATATCTCCCAACAAAGAAAAGCTCAAGACCAGATGGTTTTACTGATAAATTTTACCAGATATTAAAAGAATAATTAATAATAATTCTTAAATTCTTTCAAACAATTGAAGATGAAAGAAAGATCATTTCCAAATCATTTTATAAAGCCAGCATTAACCTGGTACCAAAATCAAACAAAATACAAGAAAACAAAACTACATATTCATATTCTTTATGAATATTGATGAAAAAGCCTAAATAAAATAACAGGAAACCAAATTTAGCAACACATGAAAAGAACTCAACTTCATGAGGAAGTGGGCTTTATTCATGGAATACAAGGATGGTTCAGTATATGAAAACCAATCCATGTAATATACCACATTAATAGAATGAAAAATAAAAACCACAGTATTATCACATTGATACAAATATTTTGTTGACAAAATTCAACACCTTTGAGAAAAAAACATTAAAAAGACTAGGAATAGAAGGAAATTATTTTAACATAATAAAAGTCATGTATGAAAATCCCACATGCATACATACTCAGGAGAAAATACTGAAAGCTTTCCCTTTAGAATCAGGAAAAAAAACAAACATGCTCACTCTCCCTAATTCTGTTAATTAGAGTACTGAAAGTCCTATCCAAACACTTGGGCAAGAAAAAGAAATAAAAGGCATCCAAATTGGAAAGGAAGAAGTAAAATTATCTCTTCACAGATGATATGATCTTGTATGCAGAAAGCCTTAAATATTACACACGCGCACACACACACACACCCTGTTAGAACTAATAACCAAATTCAGCAAAGCTACAGGATAGAAAATCAACGCACAAAAATCAATTGCATTTCTTTACACTAATAATGAAAACCAGAAAAGGAAATCAAGAAAACAATCCCATTTACAATAGCATCAACAAGAATAAAATACTTAGCAATAAATTTAATTAAGAAGGCAAAAGATATATGCACTGAAAACTACAAAGCATTCCTCAAAAAAAACTAAAGAGAACACATATAGATGGAAAGACATCCAGGGTTCATGAATTTGAAGACTCAATATTTTTAAAATGTGCATAGTATCCAAAGCAATCTGTAGATTCAATGTGACTCTTATTAAGATGCCAATGATATTCTTCTGTAGAAATGGAGTCATCCTACAATTCCTACAGAATTTCAAAGGACCCTGAATAAGTTTAAAAAAATCTTGAGAAAGAAAAAAAACTATTGGTGTCACATTTCGTTATTTTAAAACATTTCACAAAGCTATATTAATCAAAATCTTACAGTACTGGTATAAAGAAAGACATATGGAACAAAGAAACAGAATACAGAGCCTAAAAATAAATCCTCATGCATATGGTCATAATCTTTGAAAAACGTGCCAAAGCTAAATACATAATGGAGACATGACAGTCTCTTCAACAAACATTGTACAGAAAATGATATCAACTGACAAAAGAAGTTAGACTCTTATCTAATGTCATATACAAAAGTTAACTCAAAATAAGTTAAATTCTTCGATGTATAAAACTCAAGAAGAAAACATAAAACAATTGTATGACATGGGATTTGGCAAAAAATTTTTGGATATGACACCAAAATCACAGGTATAAAATAAAAAATAGACAAATGGGATTAAATCAAACCAAAATTCTGCAAAGCAAAGATAAAAATCAGCAGAGTGAAAAGATAACCTATAAAATAAGAAAAAAATATTTTCAAACCATGTATCTGAAAAGAAGTTAACATCCAGAATACATAAAAAAATTCCTACAACTCCACAACAAAAAAATCAAATAGCCTGATTAACAAATGGTCAAAGTACTTGAATAGATATGTCTCCAAAGAAGCTAAACAGACAGCTAACAAGCATATTAAAGATGCTCAACATACTAATCATTAGAGAAATGCAAATCAAAACCACAGTGAATTATCACTTCCTATGTATTAGGATGGCTGCTGTGGAAAAATAGTAAAATAATTAAGTATTGGCAGGAATGTAAAATCATGCAGCCACTATGGAAAATAGTATGGAGATTTCTCAAAAAATAAGATTACCATATGATCCACCTCTGGGTATAATTATCCATCCCCACATCTGTGTATATATCCAAAAGAATTAAAAATAGGATCTTAAAGAGAGGTATTGCAGCATTATTTATTGATCAACTGATGAGTGGATAAATAAAATGTGGTGTAGACATACAAGGGAACATTATACAGCTTTACCAAAGAAGGACATCCTACTATATAGTACAACAAGGATAAACCTTGAGGACACTATGATAAGTGAAATAGACCTATCACAAAAAGAGCAATATTGCATATTCCACTTATAAGAGTTGTCTAAATCAATCAAACTCTTAGAAACAGAAACATAATGGACATAGAGCTTCAATTTTTCAAGACGAAAAGTTCTAGAAATTTGTTGCATAACAATGTGCATATAGTTAACACTGGTGTATACTTAAAAACTGCTTAGGTGATAAATGTTATGTTGTGGCTTTTTAAAATCATAATAAAAATAACAAAAGTAATAGTATATGCATCTTTTAAGATTTGAAACAAGGCAATTTATAGCTTAAAAGAAGACAAGAAGTCTGTGTCTCCCTCAGTACCCTGCATAGGCTCCCATCTAACACACACACACTGTTTCCCAGTCCCACCCTTACATGTGGAAAAAGGGATCCCTGACCAAGGCCTACACTTTAGACAGCCTAGAATTGCACAAACACACCCATCCCCAAAACTTATCAAGGAACACGTGAGTGCTTTGTCACTCACATTCTGGCACTTAGCATAGACACAGAGTAATTCTGTAATTCTAAATGTTCTCTCATGACTAATCCTATTCACTCAACTGCAAGGGAAATTTTCTGCACATCTCTTGACCCCAAGTCCTTAAAGCCAAAAGTGACTTAATCTATATGTTAAGAAGGCTGGTGAGAGTACGCTTGCTGACTTTGGGAAAAAATCTTCATTGGAATAGACACAGAAAATGTGAGCAGCAGAACTTAGGTAAGGGGGAAGAATAATTTGTATATTCTTTCTCTAAGAATTCATGAATTCATTAGATTCTTGCCTTAAAAGTTATGGTCTCCTGGTGGTTGGGTGGTCACTACTGTTCTTTTTCTTGTTTTAATTTGGGTTCAATTTTAGGTTCTAAACTTGGTATGTTACTAGGAGCTATTGAACTTTGCAGTTGTTGTACTGGAGAATAAGGAACATTTTGCAGTATTAATACAATTCCTAATATTCCTAAAAATTCACCTACTTACTTCTTGTATGCATATGTCTGAAGTACAGTACGTACTCTTTTCAATTACAGCCAGGAAAATATTGAATGATAGAATTGTGAATAGTTTTACTCTTACAAAAATATTTTATGAAATCTAAGTAAATTTTAAAAATAAAAAGTTTTAGTTATAGTTAAAGTTGATTAAATGTAGATATTTAGTCATTATGTTAAGTGTCTTGCCTACTAATTTTAATATATACTTATGAAGAGTTGAGTACTGTAACTTTTGAAAACATGAAAATAATTAGTATTTAATTTTATGTTAATTTACCAATTATTTAAAATATTTTCAAATTTTATGCATTTTGAATATAATTATAATTTATTTTTTAGAATGTAAGCACAAAGTTATGGTAGGCAAATAAATATATAAGGTGGTCATGACAATATAAATTTCCAAGAAGATAAAATTCATGAGAAAATGGTTGAAATTGACTATTAGGAGCATTTTATATTGCTAAGATACTTTTTGCAGCAAATATATTGACTGTGGATCTTCAGGTACATAATAACATCATTTAAATGTACAAATTAAAAATTTAGAAAAATGGATAGAAGAAAAAAATGATAGAAGAGCTAACATTACAAGGGATTTAAACACACCATATTGAGTCAAAAACAGATCAGGAAGGTAAGAAACAAATATATATATGATTGCTTGAGTAATATTGTGAAGAAGCCTAATTAAAGCCCATATTCAATATTATTGCCTTTATTTTTTATTTTTAAATTTTTTTATTGTTTATTATTTTTGAGAGAGAGAGAGAGAAAGAGAGAGAGAGAGAAAGAGAGAGAGAGAGAGAGACTGAGAGCAACCAGGGAAGGAGCAGAGAGAGAGAGGGAGACATAGAATCAGAAGCAGGCTCCAGGCTCTGAGCTCTCAGGACAAAGTCCAACAGGGGTCAAACTCACAGAGAGCGAGATCATGACCTGAGCTGTAGTCCACCTCCCAACCGACTGAGCCACCCAGCACCCCTGTTTTCACTTTTATAAAGAGTATTCCCATGTTCTAGCACCTGCAAAGAAGAATACAAATCAACAAAGAACTCATCCACACAACCTTAAAATTGTTATTTTACTATTAATTTAAACACAGTGCAGTGAACCTAGAAATCTTTTTAAAATTTTAACACATTAAAATCATCTATAAAATTCATTTATTAAAAATCTTTTTATGACCATACATCTGTTAACTTAGAATATCCAATATTATAGTTTCAAAATGTTTAGGTTGTCTACTACATACCAGCATCCGAAATATTTGCAAATATGGCTACTTTTTCATATTATACATTAATGCATCCAACTAAAAAAGATACAAATATTAATAAGAACTGAAAATGCATTAAAAATTTGATTTTCAGTACAGCAGAAGGGTTTTTAGAGTGGAATGGGAGGTGATTTATCTTAAAGTAACAGCAAGAATTTAATAAAATATGAATCTTTATTGTCATTTACATTACTATTAAGAATACTATCATCATTTAATATTTAGCATTATTTTTGAAAGATCTAGTTCAAATACTAAGACAAATGAAAATTAAGTTAGAAGCTAAGATCATTGCTTTGATGAACAATCATGACTACCAGTTCATAAGATATTGGTTATGGAACCAAGACAGAGACTCGGGGATAAAAAGAAGTCCTGTGCTGCATTGATTGGGGATAGAAAAATTTTTAGCTATCTAATAGTTTTATTTTTCTTAAAAAACAAGATATCCCCAAACTGCCATTATTACTTAGACATAATTCTGAAAGTTCAGGCTGATATAATAGTTTGTAAAACAAATAATGGGGGAAGATAATCACCGTTTCCAAAACAAACAAACAAATATACATATTCAGAACACCTAGGGAAATACAAATTTATTTTAAAAGTTAAACAAAACAGCTGAATTGAAAAAAACATACAAAATCAAAGCATTCTTTATACCAGCTACTAACATTTAATAAAAAGAAAATACCCTTTTAAAGAAAAATAAATCAAAATAGTAAACAAAACATTAAAAGTAATCTTAATAAGAAATGATTGCATCTAAATCTTTTAAGTTTTTTTTTTTTAACGTTTATTTATTTTTGAGACAGAGAGAGAGAGACAGAGCATGAACGGGGGAGGGGCAGAGAGAGAGGGACACATAGAATCGGAAGCAGGCTCCAGGCTCTAAGCCATCAGCCTAGAGCCTGACGCGGGGCTCGAACTCACGGACCGCGAGATCGTGACCCGGGCTGAAGTCGGAAGCTTAACCGACTGAGCCACCCAGGCGCCCCAACATCTAAATCTTTTAAATGATAAAAATTTTACTGTGTAACTAAAGTATATTTGAGTAAATGGAGATACATATATCTCTCTCTGCTGTGGGAAACTTGAAAATGTAGCAGTCCTTATCTTCTCAAAGTACACCATAAATTTAACCAAAGTCTCAATCAAAATTTGTCTGTGTTTCTAAAGGTGATGTATAAATTCTTTTATTTTTTTAAAATTTTTTAATGTTTATTTTTGAGGGAGAGAGAGAGAGCGCATGCACAGGAGCGAGCATGAATGGGGGAGGGGCAGAGACAGAGAGGGAGACACAGAATCCGAAACAGGGCTGCAGGCTCTGAGCTGTCAGCACAGAGCCAGACACGGGGCTTGACCTCAGGAATGGTGAGATCATGACCTGAGCCGAAGTCAGACGCTCAACCCAATGGGCGACTTCACCAGGCGCCCTGGTGAAGCATAAATTCTAGAACTTCTCAGGGATAAAAAATATCCTAGAATAGCAAAGAATTTGTCTGAATAATTGGAATAGTAAGGTCAAATATCCTCTATCAAATTTAAATTATATTACAAAGTTAAAATGACAAGATTTGATACTGTTATCACAAAGACACATCATAACCTGATACAGAAGAAGTAGATAAAATAAATTATATCAAGGAAAGTGGCTATTTAGAAACATAAAATTAAAGTATCAGTTTATCTCAATCATACAAATAAAATTTCAAAATTCACATAAAAATTTAAAAATAGAGAAGATGGGGCACCTGGGTAGCTCAGTTGGTTAAGTGTCTGATGTCAGCTCAGGTCCTATCTTACAGCTCATGAGTTTGAGCCCCACATCAGGATTTGTGCTGACAGCTCAGAACCTGGAGTCTGCTTTGGATTCTGTGCCTTCCCCTCTCTCTGCTCCTCCCCCACTGGTTGCTTGCTCTCTCTCTCTCTCTCTCAAAAATAAACATGTTTTTTAAATAGAGATGATGATATTGGACTCTGGACTCTGGATAGAAATTTTCAATGTGTTCTTAGTACTAACAAAGAGAAATTCCATCAGACTTGATTAATAATATTTAAAAGACTTGCTATTTAAGTGCCTAAAACATATTAAATATAAAAAGAGATTTGCAATAATTGGGAAAGAAAATACATTATATTTCTTGTTATATAAAAAAATTTATAGCCAATTCAATAACAAAAAGATAAACAATTTTTAAAAAATGGACAGAGGAACTAACTAGATATTTTTCCAGAGAAAACCTACAGACAGTCACAGACACATGTAAAGATGCTCAACATCATTAATCATTGGGGCCATGCAAATCAAAGCCACAATGAGAGATCATCTCACACCTTTTAGAATGGCCATTATCAAAAAGACAAGAAATAATAGGTGCTGGTGAGAATGCGGAGAAAGGAAACCCTTGTGCAATGTTGGTGGCAATGTAAATTGGTACAACCACTGTGGAAGACAGTATGGAATTTCCTCAAAAATTTAAAAATGGAAATACCATATGACCCAGTAATTCTACTTCCGGATAGTTAACCAAAAACAAAACAAAAACAAACGAAAAAACAAAAAACACTGACTTGAGTGCTTGGGTGGTTCAGTCAGTTAAGCATCTGACTCTTGATTTCAGCTCAGGTCATGATACCATGGTCTGTGAGATCAAGCCCTTCATCAGGCTGTGCACTGACAGTACAGAGCCTGCTTGAGATTCTCTCTCTCTCTGTCTCTCTCCTCTCTCTCTCTTTCTCTGAGATTCAGCCATAATAAAAAGAATGAAATCCTGCCATTTGCAATCATATGGATGGACTTT
Source organism: Prionailurus viverrinus (assembly GCF_022837055.1). Lineage (NCBI taxonomy): Eukaryota > Metazoa > Chordata > Mammalia > Carnivora > Felidae > Prionailurus > Prionailurus viverrinus. The sequence goes on along the minus strand of NC_062562.1, from coordinate 84,236,435 downwards.
GAGGCCATTATGCTAAGTGAAATAAGACAGCTAGAGAAAGACAAATACTCTCTGATCTCACTTATGTGGAATCTAAAATAAAAACAAAAACAAAACCCAGCTCATATATACAGAGAACAGATTAGTCTTTGCCAGAGGCAGGAGATGAGGGGAAGGTGAAATGGGAGTCAAAGTTACAAACTTCCATTTACAAAATAAATGGGTCATGGAATTGTAATGGTATGGTTACTTTAGCTAATATTATATTGCATATTCACAAGTTGCTAAGAGAATAGATCTTAAAAGTTCTCATCACAAGAAAAGAAATTTTATATGTATATATGATGATGGATGTTAACTAGATTTGTTCATAATATATATAAATATCAAATCATTAGGTTGTAGACCTGAAACTAACAGAATGTTGTATGCCAATTATATCTCAATAAAAATTTTTTAATTCTTACAAATCATTATGAAAACAACTCTAAAAACAGTGGGATGACAAATCATTTACAAAAGAAACAAAAAAAGGACCCACGTACAATTGATTTTAAAGACACTTTCACCAATAATCAGGAATGAAAATTTAAAGAAACTAGATACCAATTTTTTCACTAAGGAAATTGTTTTCAACAAGCCCATTATCAATGTTGTCTGCCACACAATTTCTAAGAAGCAATATTTTGGAAGTAACCTGATATCCAAAAATTTGTAATTATTTTACAAATCATGATGCAGATAGATGGTGAGATATTAAGCAATATTTAATGCTATGTTCAATAAGTGCTTCTGACAGTTCTGGAGTCTAAAGACTTCTGGAGAATTCTAAAATCCATGAGTCTGCAGGCTTGTGTTCCTTCATGAGGCTTCAGGGTGAATTTGTTTCCTTGCTTTTTATACATTCTAAAGGAATCTGCATTCCTTATCTTCTGGTCTCTTTCTTGAATGATTCCAACCTCTGGCTTGCTTCTATTGTATCTCCTATTTCTTACTCTGACTCCCCTGCCTCCCTTTAATAAGGATCCTGTTAACTACATTGGACCCATCTGGATAATCCAGGATGTTAGGGCATCGTCACAAGATCCTTAACTTAATCATATCTGCAATATTTCTTTTACCTTGTAAAGTAACATTCACAGGTTTGGGGGTGAAGACACGGACATCTTTGCAGGTCCATTATGCAACTTTCCATTATAAAACAAAGTATAAAAGATGATTGTGCTCCTATTCAAGTAGTGGAATTGTATTTGTGATACTCATCTATTTCCAAATATTTTACAGTAAGAGTGTAAAACTCTTATAATCCACATTTTTCAATGTCAGCAGCTGGAGTCTTTTTTAAATTCTGACTTGCTTGTATTGCCTTAATACCAGTTGTAAAAAAGTTATTTTTTTTCCATTTCATTACATAATACATCAAAAATTCACCTTTCAGGGGCACCTGAATGGCTCAATTGGTTGAGATTCCGACTCTTGATTTTGTTTGGCTCAGGTCATGATCTCATGGTTCGTGAGTTCAAGCCCTGCATTGGGCTCTGTGCTACAGCGTGGAACCTGCTTGGATTCTCTGTCTCCCTCTTTCTCTGCCCCTCTTTGGATGTAACAGTTATAGTATGGCCTTACCCCCAAATTACCACTCTATACTATATGTATTATATTCTTGCTCTAAATGAATACCTTTAATGCTTGCATCAAAGTTAAATACATATCTTCCTTTGGTTTACATAAAAAATTAAACAAATAAAAATACCTTTTCTATTATTTTGCTATTTTTCACCCTTGAAATATTAACAGTTGTTCTGCATTGTTTCTTTTTTGTACATGCAAATGTATAGTGGCTTCTGGGAAATTTTAGATTCTATTAATCATTTTGCCATATTAGTTTAATACTACCACTAATTTCATACTTGGGATTGAGCAGTTTTTATCACTAATTAAAATACTGTGGGTTTTTTTAACAAAAATATAGATAAGCACAATAGATTAGTTATCTTAGTAAACTTGGAAAATATTATTTTTTCTTTTAGTGATAGTCTTGAAATGACAGTCTTAAAATGATAACTCATTTTATGCCTTCTGTTTTGCAATATTCAGTTTCTCAGAATTTATTTTTAATGTGAAGCCAACATAGCCAATACCCACTGTATTGCCAGCTGAATGTCACTCCTCAGAAACATCAGTTATGATTTTTTTACTATACGATTTTATGCTAAAGTCGTTAAAACTATTTTCCTCTGAAAGTAGCATTCAATAGCAATGTTAACAGTTCCAATTATTTACTAAAGAAAAAGATGAAAATCCAGTGATATTTTATAGCTGTAAATAATGTCTCAGAGCATCTGATCTGAATGTGCTAATATCAATTCTAATAATCTCTTTCCTGTTGGTGGAAGCAGTGGTGTGCCCTCTGCTCTCTGACTCTGGATATTTCTATTTCATTTGATCACAATGCTAAGCCAACCTGCTATGGGAGTTATGAATCTCTTGGGTGAAAATAATGGAAAAAGTAATGGCATTCATTTGGGTACTATCTTAATTATGCAACTCATGGAGACTGTCTCATTCACAGTTTAACCTTTTCTTTTACCAACTATTTTATCTTCATGTCTGCATTCTCTTCAGCCCTGTTTTTATTTAGCTCTCTCACTGAATATTTGAGAACAAAGTGATCAGAAAGTATGTGCTGATTTTCATTCTAATTCAAGTTAAGCTGGTTAAGTTACTTTCCATTGCTGTGTGGTTTGCTCTTGCTTTAAGTACATTTAATTGGTTCTCCTGAATAGTATTTATTATTTCTGTCTGGTAGCATGGGGCTTTGACACACAGAGGTGGTAGGACAACCCCAAGAGGTCAATTGAAAATAGTATTTCAATCAAATTCCATAACAAAGAATTGACCCCTGGATGCTTATGGTGAGGATTTTGAATTCCTTTCACCTTATTATTCCATTGAAAAGATATTTTATTCCATATGCACTATTTCAAAGCTATTGTTCTTTGTAATTTCCTATCCTTTACTATTATCCTTACTATACTATCCTGTACTACCTTTGATCTAAAAAAAAGAAAAAAGTTGAGCTATAACAAACTTGTGACCCAAGTCACCAAGTTTGCTGATTAAATACCTCATTACTTTCATGTTACATGCCAAGTAAATTTTTTAGCCTGATTTAAAGTACTTAGGTTGAGTTGAAAATTACATGCATTTTCCATGAGGATTTATTATGTATGCTGATTTTCCCATACTGTATTTATCAAATTGTAATGAGATTATGGGAGTGGGTTCCCAAGATTTCAGACTGATATGTCACCACCTCCAGTCTCTTGACTGGTCTTTTTGTTATATCTGGTAGCTTTGACTACCCCTTTAGTCATGCATTCAGAGCCCTTAGAATTGCCTCTAACCCTGAACATAACATTCAATGAATTTCTAGACTATAATTTGATATGGAAGACTTGCCAATACTCCATTACTATGAAATCCTGCATTCACCCTTTGATTTTTGTAAATCTCTTTGAGCCTTGAGAGTATATAGAGATCCATAACATTTTTGCAATTTACAAATATTCCCAAAGTCATAAATAAAATTTTTACAATGTAATCAAATTTAATTGCTTTGGATTCTGAATAACATTTCTACTTATAATTAAAATCAGCTTTCCAAGGGGGGGCCTGGGTGACTCAGTCAGTTAAGTGTCCAACTTAATTTCAGCTCAGGTAATGATCTCACAGTTCATGAGATGGAGCCCTATGTCTGCATCGTCAACTCAAAGCTTGCTTGAGATTCTCTGTCTCCCTCTCTCTGCCCTTCCCCTCCACCAAAATAAATAAATAAACATTTAAAAAAAATCAGCTTCCCAAATGCAATAGGTTTTTCATTCAAAAAATAATCTGCTAAGTAATATAAGCAGTGGGATAAATCTATTCTCAATATTAAAATACTCCTGTCATAATTTAAAGCTTTAAATTTTACAAATGTATTGTTACAGAATGTAACACAAATTGATTTACTTTTTAAATTTAAATTCAGTGATAAAGGATGATATACAAACATACATTACTCTTCATTTACTAGATATAAACATAGAAATACAAACTTTTGTAAGCTGTTTGCTATGAAAAAGTTGTTTGCTTTTTTCACTCCACAGTAATTGCATCTAACCTTGTCTGAATACATGAATGAAGTCATGCATAGATTAAGTTATCAGGCAATTGTTTATTGATTCATAAAATATACAAATTCTAGGTTGTCTAATGTTTCAAGGTAAAAATTCATTATTTTGATGGATGCTTTTTCTCTTCATCAACACATGGATAACAACTTAGTAACCTTATTAGTCTGCTAATTGTATAAAAATTGCATTAAAGAGTTTTATGTAGAAAAACACCCTATCACTTCAAAAATACAATTTCTATTTTATAAGGAAAATAATTTATCTTTGAAATTATGTTTAAAACCTTATTATTTCTCTCCTAGACTGTTTACCAAAAAGGAGATTTTTTTAAAGATTTAAATAACTGGACATGAGTTTTATTGTATATACATATATTAAAGAATAATCCACTAAAACTATGATTTATGAGAAAGTGTTTTCCTTCTAATAGAATAAGGTTTAAAACTTGAAAATATTTTGTATTATTACTTAGATTCAGTTTTTTATTTTAGTGTAGATGGGTTAAGCCAGTTCTGTAGCCAAGCAAGAAATATTTTTAATTCTTTTTAATGTTTATTTTTGAGAGAGAGACAGAGCATGAGCAGGGGAGGGGGAGGGAGAGAGGGAGACAGAGAATCTGAAGCAGGCTCCAGGCTCTGAGCTGTCAGCACAGACCCCAACGCAGGGCTCAAACTCATGAGCCAAAGTTGACTGCTTAACAGACTGAGCCACCCAGGCACCCCAAGCAAGGAACATTTTTAAATGGGAAATATTTAATATCTCAATGTGAGTCAGTTTACATAATTATCATTTACACTGTTAAATTATATTTACACTATTTCTAATTACTAGGTTGTTTACACCTGCATCTCCTCTTTAAAAGCTATATTTAAGGGCGCCCGGGTGGCTCAGTTGGTTGAGTGACAGACTTAATTTCAGCTCAGGTTGTGATCCCAGGGTCATGAGATCAAGCCCTGTGTAGAGCTCCATACTGAGTGTGGAGGCTGCTTGATATTTTCTCTCTCTCCCTCTACCCCTCTTCCCCATTTGCACTCACTCTCTTTCTAAAATAAAATTTAAAAAGAGCTATATTTAATATTTAAAAATCTAATCTTTCAAAAATATGAAATTTGATTAAAATAATCATAACTATTGTCCTTACAAAGTCCAAATGCACAGGCTGAAGCAGGAGACAGTATAATGCAAATAATCAAATACCATGACATGGTGAAGAGAGGAGACGGGTCATAGCATCAGAGCAGAGCTGTAACGAACAGTAACGAACAGATACATATAAATAGACAAATGAAGAGGCTCGAGGACATCCAAAACAGCACCCTAGACCATGCACAAGTACAAAAGAAGGGTTAATGGTTAGGATAAAGTTTACTGTGTGATTCTTTTGGACTATGCTGAAAGTTCCAATTCCCAAATACTGATCATGAAGCAAGACAGAGACATAGGCATTCAGTGGATCATTAAATCTCATTAATTAAGAGTAAAGGCATATTCACTGAAGTCAAAAATATGCTGAAGATGGTAAATTTACATACTATTAATAAAATGATCTTAAAGTCCTATGTAGTGGAATGAAGTAAAGAAATAGAACCAATGAGAGTATAATAGAAAGTGATTTTCAATTTTACAAATATTAATCCATGACAAATTATAAAGGGAAAATAACTGCATTTGCTTTAATGACAACAATAAAAAAATAAAACACATAGGAATAAATTGAAGAAATATGTAGGAATTAAATGAAGAAAACGTTTAAACCCCACTTAAGAACACTATAGACTTGGATAAGTGAAAAGATGTATATTTTTCTTATATAGAAAAAGCCAATTACTATAAAGATGGTGAATCTCCTCCAGTTCATGTGATTTTAATGGAAAAATAAAAGGTTGGAGAGAAAATTGACAAATTTTATTCTAAGTATTCTAAAGAATATAGAAAATTATGCGAGTGTGAATTTCTGAAAATAGAGTACTGATGATTCCCAATGCCACCTATAAAATGCACTGTAAAGCTTAAATAATTGGTTCTGCATGCATTTTGTCAGATCACCAGAACAGACTTCATTTAATAATGAATGTGATATTCAGAATCTATGATGTAAAAGTTTCATTCAATAATAACATTACTGAGATAATTAGCTAGCTATATGAAAAAATATAGATAAATCTGTATACCTATCTCATTACTTGTGACAGCTAAATAAGTCTAAATGAATTTAACATTTTTGGAAACTATAAAAATGGTGAGTTAGATATTTAAAAGAGTAATATTAGAGTGGGAAAACTTTGTTAAAGGACTACAAAAGCCATTATGGAAAGGTTGATAAAGTTTATCGTATAACTCTTTAAAACTTACTAATAAAAATTTTAAAAGGTCTAATATAAGCAACAAATGGGAAACGCTTTACATATAATTTTCAAAATGTTAATTTTTTAATAAAGAACTTTGACAGAAAGACCAACAATTTCATGAAAGAGCAGGGGAAAGGATAAATGAATCATAAGTAGAGAAAAAAATTCTCAAATTGCTTACACTTAACGGGGTACAAATTGAAATAAAAGTTCAAAGTTAAATAAGGTATATTATATGTAAGTGTTTAATTTTAAAATTCCACAAGACTTGAGTATACAAAAGTTTAATCTATCTTTAATTCTCCACTGAATCTAACCTAGTCTTGAACCATTAAAAAAAAAAAAAGATTCTTGACGCACCTGCGTGGCTCAGTCAGTTAAGCATCCCTTCCGACTGGGTTTCAGCTCCAGTCATGATCTCATGGCTTGTGAGCTTGAGCCCCAGTGTGATCCCCACACTGACAGTGTGGAGCCTGCTTTGGGATTCCCTCTGTCTCTCGCGCTCTCTCTCTCTGTCCCTCGCTCATTTACTCGCTCATGTGAGCTCTTCGTCAATCTCTCAAAATAAATAAACTTAAAAAATTCTTTTAAACTCCTGCCACTTCATAATTATTTCCAGTTTGAAATTCACTTCTGTTAAGTAATTTCTCAATCCAGACTATCCATTTTCATTTTTAAAAATCTCATTCAATAGTCAGTCAATTCCCTGCATTCATCTGCATCCCAGACTGGTCTCTACATTTTTGGGGTGAAAGTAGGTGCATCCCGGCGTCAGAATTGGGGAATATCAAATCTTACCCTCTCCTATTGCTGACCTTTTCCATCCTGGATGGGTAACTGGGTAGCTATTATATTTTAAAGTTTTTATTCATTTATTCTGGGACAGAGAGCGTGAGCAGGGGAGGGGCAGAGAGAGAGGGAGAGGGAGAATCCCAAGCAGGCTCCACAGTGTCATCAACAATGTGGGGCCAACATGGGGCCCAACAGGGGGCTCCAACTCACAAACAGTGAAGATCATGACTTGAGATGAAAACAAGAGCCAGACTCTCAACTGACTGAGCCACCCAGGTGCCCAGGTAGCTACTTTATTTTAAACTCACACTCTCATTGAACCAGGAATCTTCTTACTGGGAATTCATCTTATTAACAAAGAAAACAAATAAATACACCAAGATGTAAGTACAAGGATGTTCAGTTTAGCATGGTGTTATAATAACAAAACCAAACAAAAATTTTTAAAAATCCCTAAATATCAACCAATTTAAAAAATAGACTATAACACAGCCATTAAAAGGATCATGTGAACTTCAAGGTTCAGACAACTTGTTATGTTAGTAAGGAAAGACAAGTAGGACAGTATTACCCCTTTTGTGTAATCATGGGATATAAACAGAATGAACATTTCTGGACGGATATCCATAGGACTGAAAATTGTGGGAGGATGATCAATCATTTTTACCTAACTTTTTATTTGAAAAAATTAAAGTTCAGGGAAAAATTTAAATGTACAATGAACAATATCTTTTATCCAATATTTTACCACATTACTTAGTCACTTCAACTATCTGATCACTTTCTATATTTATTTCTATATGAATTACAGACAATGTTTTCTTTCATTTTATTTGTATATACTTATTGTTCTTCTCTATTGGTTTTGTAAATTAAAAAATACAAGGTTTATCTTCTGGGTTTTGTTTTAACAGATTTAAGAGTCATATCAAACTTTCAACCAATATAAAATAATATTATTTTGACCTTAATTCCTGCTGGTTTTACTCCAAAGTGCCAAACATCCCTTATACATTTAGGTTCTATAGCATTTATAGATTAGGTTATATTTATTTAACTTAAAAATAAATGTTTCTTTATTATGCAAAAGAAAGGAGGGGGGTGGGAGAGGAGAGAATCCCCCTGACATTGTGAAGCCTGACTTGGGGCTCAATCTCACGAACCTCTAAATCATGACCTGAGCTGAAATTGAGTCGGATACCTAACTGACTGAGCCACCCAGGTGCCCCTACTTAACTTTTTATAGCTACAGTTCTTCAAACATAACAGAGTTTGCTATGTATTTGTTGGAATACATAGATGTAATATATTTATCATGAGATCTCTTGTCCAGGAAGAAAAGATATTACTCTTAAATATCTGATTTTTATGTTTGATTATGCCACTCAATAGCTAACTCTGATCTAGAAGCACAATAAGGATTAACTATTAGTTTTTGATCTTCAATTAACAAAATAATAAACTCCAATAAGTGATTTCAATAATGGGAAAATTGGTTTCTACCACTCATACTTTAAACTCAACACAAAAGACATGAATAGACACTTCTCTAAAGAAGACATCCTGATGGCTAACAGGCATATGAAAAGATGCTGAACGTCACTCCTCATCAAGGAAATAAAAATCAAAACCACACTCAGATATCACCTCATGCCAGTCAGAGTGGCCAAAATGAACAAATCAGGAGACTATAGATGCTGGAGAGGATGTGGAGAAACGGGAACCCTCTTGCACTGTTGGTGGGAATGCAAATTGTTGCAGCCACTCTGGAAAGCAGTGTGGAGGTTCCTCAGAAAATTAAAAATAGACCTCCCCTGTGACCCAGCAATAGCACTGCTAGGAATTTACCCAAGGGATACAGGAGTACTGATGCACAGGGGCACTTGTACCACAATGTTTATAGCAGTATTCTCAACAATAGTCAAATTATGGGAAGAGCCTAAATGTTGATCAACTGATGAATGGATAAAGAAATTGTGGTTTATATACACAATGGAGTACTACGTGGCAATGAAAAGAATGAAATATGCCCTTTGTAGCAACGTGGATGGAACTGGAGAGTGTGATGCTAAGTGAAATAAGCCATACAGAGAAAGACAGATACTACATGTTTTCACTCTTATGTGGATCCTGAGAAACTTAACAGGAACCCATGGGGGAGGGGAAGGAAAAAAAAAAAAAAAAAGAGAGGTTAGAGTGGGAGAGAGCCAAAGCATAAGAGACTCTTAAAAAATGAGAACTCAGGGCTGATGGGGGGTGGGAGGGTGAGTGATACATATTGAAGAGGGCATCTTTTGTGATGAGCACTGGATGTTGTATGGAAACCAATTTGACAATAAATTTCATATATTTAAAAAAATAAACTCAACACAAAAGACATTTTAAAAACAAAATGGAAAAATTAAGAATAAGAACATTTTTCATAATCATTGATTTTTAACTGTTTGCATATACCTGCAATAATTCCTTGAAAAATACTGAAATAATTTTAATATTAATAGAGAAAACCTGTCCTGTATTTATAATTACATTCCCTACGTGACAAAGTTCAGAAGACCTTTTGAAAACATAGTGAAATAACATTAATATGAGCAGACTTTATTAGATAAATTAAGTTTCATACCCTGTGGTATGTTTTAGTTTCACTAAAGTCAATATAGGGAAAGAACAGAGAAAGAAATTGAGCATTAATTTTTGACTCAAAATGTGTCTAAAATTTAATATGTAGATAATGTTAGGCCTATTCATGACCTCAATTTCAATACACAACATGCAGAGTGAGAATTCAATTGTACCATACAGATTTCATTCAATCAAGGGAACAATGAACAAAAGTGTTCGGGAAAACGTGAAACTCCTTATTGACCAGTGGGACAGAAACTACTGAAGCAAACAGAATTTGGGACCTGTAAAACTTATGGCAATCTCTTTATAAAAAGCACAAAATCCAGGATTTTAAAAGAATGGGAAAAGATGCAATTATATCATGTTACTAGTTTCATTTAAAATAATGATTGCTGGGGCACCTGGGTGGCTCAGTCAGTTAAATGTCTGACCCTTGTTTTCTGCTCAAGTAATGATCTCACAGTTTGTGAGTTAGAGCTCTGCATGGGGCTCTGCGCTGACAGTGTGGAGCCTGCTTGAGATTCTCTGTCCCTCCCCTGCTCTCTCTAAAATAAAGGAATAAATAAATAAATAAATAAAAATTATGATTGCTGAGCAGAGTAAAAGGTTTATAAATATTAATCTAGTCAAATTTGACAGGTTACATTTCTAATTCCATTAGTTCTGTATTAAAACATTTATCATGAGATCAAAGTTTAGAATATTTTCAAGCATAGGTAAACATGTTACTTTTCCAGAATTGGTACAGTATCTATCTATAATAACTTCAAGTTAAAAAGGGGGAAGGAGAATTCAGTTTTAAAATTTTTTACATTTACAATAACTTGAAACAAAACAGCAAAATATTAGTACATGCTCGTTGGTACTACAGGATTAATTACCTGCTCTTGAAAAAAATTTTGACAATCAAGTTTACATTGAAACATTTAAATAATAACTCACAAGTAAAGAATTATAGCTACGATTCTATAGGGTACATTAAATGGGCAATATGTGGAAATTGAATAGTCCTATTAATAAAAACTATGCACCAAATGGAAAACAATGCCTTTCTCCCTCATTTCCCATTCCATTGGTAGACAATGTCTTCTTTTTATTCTGGAAAAAATTCTGCTTCTGATAACATTTGCTTAATCTCTTTTCTCCCCTCCCCACTTCTTTCTCGTACCCACTCCTTCCTTCTCCCCACTCCCATTCTGTTCCAGTCCTCTGTTCTCTACTCTGTTTTGTCCTCCCACCACTCCTCCTTCCCTCCCTCTTCCTGTCTACATCCTATCTCTGTGACTTTTTTAAGATAATTCTTTCAAGAATCTTCCCTCATTCAGATCTATAGAGTCATCAGAACTATCTGTCTACAGAACACTTTTGATAAAGCTATTAATTTTTTTAATAAAAACTATAGTTAAAATATAGAAGTTGAAAAAAGGAAAGTTCACAGCTTTGAAAGCTCCTATTAATGTGGCCCTATGTATCCTTGCATCCTGCTTTCCAGCCTGCTGTCTCTCAGTGTAGCCAAACTGGAAATAACCACTCTCCATTTTCTGAATTGCCATGTGGTGCTGAGTCTTAGCTTATGTGTGTTCCTCTATACCAACCCACACAAGTAGAACTCAAAGATATAAATTTTGTCTCTGTACATTGCCTATTTCAGGAAACAATTGAAATAATAAGATATGGAATAATTCAGCTTTGTTTACTTAGCACAATAGTTGAAATGAGGAACCTTAAGACTTGCCCAAAAAATAATTGCCCAAAAAATACTTGATTCACTCAATGCCCCTGGCTTGTGCCAGTCACATAAAGGTGATGGACTTGACCCCTTCCCTAAATGTTTGCACTCTAGCAGAAAAAGAGACAATTAAACAAGAATTTTCAGAGTTTTTTTTTTGGGGGGGGGGGGAATTGCAAAGTAGAGCCATAAAAAAGTTACTTTGACTAAAACTGAAAGTGGTGAATAGGACTTTGTCAGGTAAAGAGAAGAGGATACAGTGTTCCAACCACACGTATGAAAGCCTCAGGTTAAAAAAAAGAGTAAGACCTAGTCATCAAACTAGGAGTTTAGCACAGCTGAAGCCCAGAATGAAATGGCAGCTATACTGAGAAATGAGTCAGGGCCTGGTATGTGTTAAAGGGTTCGAATTTTATCCTGGAGACAGGATTTAAGTATGTGAGTAAGAATATCAGTTTCATGCTTCAGGAGTATTACTTTGTCTTCCCTGTGGAAACCTATCCATTCATCAAAAAATCTACAGACTTAGATGGCAAATAACAATGACTTATAGTTTGAGTTTCATATACACACATTCTTTGCAATGTCCCTGGAGTCTGAAGGACAGATTTAGTACCACTTCAAGGCTGTTTTTTATATATATTTTTCCCAAGATGTGACTTAGAAGTAAAAGGATATATTTTGGATTAATGCAGAAAATTAAAATAATCTGGTGTGTTTTAGTCAATAATTAATATAATGTAATAAATTATGCTAACAGTTAAGTATCAGATGTTATGCTATAAGATTAATACAATTATGGACAATTAATAAGCCTCCTCAATATTGAACACATACAATGAATGTTTATGAGTGAGATATGATGAATTTGATGAAATCTTCCTTGAAAATGTTACCTTTGGCTTTTATTTTTATATATTGTTTTCAGTCAAAGGGAATATTTACAATAAACTGTTTCACTAATTTACTTCCATCATGTCATTGAGCTCTGTTTTCAAAATAGTCACTAGTAGTAATAAGTTCTCTCACACATAGACATCTTGCTTCCTGAGAATTAATGAATATAGCTGGTAGTGGTAGACTGTTGGCATTTTCTAACAATAAAGTAATCTTTGTCTTCCCAGAAATAGTTCCAGTTATGCCATCATTTTGAAAAAGTTTAATTAAGGACAAATTAAGGAAGTCATTGAAAGCCTGTTAAGTGTTCCTTATTTCTTTATTCACTGGAGAAGATAATTATTCATAAAACACCCTTGTTTCAAGGGCAGATCTAAATTTTGTAGAGCCACTTAAGAAAGAGGATAATATTATGAATACAATATCTGACAGGAAAGTAAATATTTATACTGAGAAGAGAAATCACATACAAAAATTAACTAAAATGTGACAAATACCACAAAAATTACAAAATCTAGGAGAAAAAAGAATAATACTGATTAATCAACTCTCTGGCACATCTCTAATATACTGTTTGGTTGCATACTCTTTGACTACCTCTTCAGGTGACACTGATTTCATGATTTCATTTTCTATCAAGTGAATAGAAATATAATTATTCTTTCTACCAATGTATTTAATAAAAAATATTGATAGCTGGGATTTGTAAAATATGTATCATAATTTACATAGCAATGTTTGTATTATTGCTTATAGTTTGGTGTTTTACAAATACAGGAAAACTGGTAAATTATATTTTATACAATTTCTATCATGCAAAAAGTCATGGTACCATTTAAACTTTACCCTCAGCATTTTTCAACATATTCCTCAAAGAAATTTTCATTTTGACAAGGCTTCAAAGAGACCTATTCTTGTGCTTGAAATTTTGACATGTTTGAATATGAAGTTTCCACAGACTAGCTTCTAGTTCTGTATGGTTTAAAATCCATTACTCTCTCCTCCATATATGCCCATATAATGATCAGACCTGTAGAATTGTCACTCAGGCAGAATGAGTCAGCAAGTGGGCAGCAGAAATTCTCCTAAACATTACATATGAATGGTTAAAAATAACCTAACTTCTACGGAGGTGATTACAAACCTGATAGTCCACTAAACCCAAACATTTCAATCATTTCAAGTTCACTTTGGCTAGGCCCCAAAACTCTTAGCCAACATGAAGGAGGAGAAGTCACAGAGGAAAATGACTAGTTAAAATACATTCATTTTTCAAATCTTACGAAAACATATATTCATGTGAACATACGCTAAATGACCTTCGCAGGACTTAGTTGCATCCTTCCAAAATTTATACAAAAATCCTATGAGTGTTCCTTTACACCAAGATTGCAAAATAATTGCTCATATTCTTTGCCTCTTTAAGAGGTGGCAAGCCCTCTACTCCTCCTTCGTTCTAACACACATTATTGCTGCACTATTGCTTAAGTTTTTCCATATACCTGCCAACTCCTCTTAATGTATTCGTTTCATTAAAAACACTTATTATTGGGGTTCCTGGGGGCTCAATCAGGTGAGCAAATGGCTCTTGATTTCAGCTCAGGTCATGATCCCAGGGTTGTGAGATTGAGCCCTATGTTGGGCTCTGAATTGAGCATGGAGCCTGCTTAAGATTCTCTCTCTCCCTCTGCCCCTTTCCCCAACACACAAACTCTTGTGCTTTCTCTCTCTAAAATAAAAAATAAATAAAACGAAAAAAAAACCCACTTATTATTTGACTACTTGGATTATACCATCAGTTCACTGCAAGGAGTCTAATTAATATACCCTCTCATACTTCCTTTCTTATTTTAAATATAACTTTCTCATCGAGTATTTTACAGTCATTCTGATGGACCCATTTTGTTTGCCTGTTTGTTCGTTTGTTTCCTATTATGGGGTTTCATTAAGTATGTCACAACAGTTATCCAAATTAGTAATTAAATATTTATTTGTTCATTTACCAATAGTCCCCTGGTTTCAAACACAGTGCCTACCATATAATAGGACTAAATATTTATAGTAAAACCCCATAGTAAGGTACATTCACTCAGACCCCATTCCCAAAGTGAGTTTAAGTTCTTGCCTTTGGAGGGAGGAAAGAAAATGGAAGAAAGAATGAAGTGCAAGGCTAGCCACAGAGAATCAACAGGCAACCCTATCTCACAAGGTTTCTCTTTGGTTTCTCACAAGGTTTCTCTGACCTTCCCAGTATGTCCTCTAGCCTGTTCTCTTTGCACCAGCCACAATAGTGGGCACTAAATAACTATAGGATTAACTAAAATCACTTCTACTGTCCCTGATGTTCCATCACAACCACAAGAAGAAGGCATTAATTCCATTGATGGATGAGCCAACGTGTATATCTTTTAACAGAGATTGCCAAACCACATTTGGGGTCAAAACTCTTGGTAGGTCTGTCAGACTGTGATCACTCCTGGTCATACCATTCAATTTGCAATAATGCTATCGTGCATTTATAAAACTGGAATTTCTTGATCCCGCTTCCTGTATTATAGTGAGGTTTTATTGAATTGCACAAGTGAATGAATGAACCCAAGTTTATCAGTATTCCTTCTATTTAATTTTTAAAAAATTTTAATGTTTATATATTTTTGAAAGAGAGTGGGGAAGGGGAAGAGAGAGAGGGAGACACAGAATCCAAAGCATGCTCCAGGCTCTGAGTCATCAGCACAGGGCCCAACACGGGGCTCGAACTCATGAACCATGATATTACAAACCTAAGCCAAAGTCAGATGCTCAACTGACTGAGCCACCCAGGTACCTCAAGTATTTCTCTTATGTTAAAGATAACAAATTCAATGAATTAAAATGGGGAGTGGAATCTAATGAAAATAATTTAATTTTTAAGACTGAATTTAAATAGTATTTTGAGGAAATAGATTTAACTTTGTAAATAGAAAATTAAATTATCAAAATGTTTTAAATTATCTATACTCTTCTTATGAGAAGCAATTTATAATATGCTTTGTTCTGGGAAATCCAATAACTGTTTCCATTTTTGCACATGTCTTTTTGTAAAATTTTAAAAGCAAATTTACTTCCATTAAATCATTTGAGTAAAAAGACCTTATGAGGTAAATCTACTTATATGGTAAGTAAAATAAATCCACATTTATTCTAGCCCTGTTTTCTCTTATTTCCTATATTTTGAAGCTGAAAACTAATCTTTCTACATCGCCTTACATCTAGCAAAAGCCATGTGACAATCTATCCAAGCAAAGTATATAGAAGACTTGGGGATTTCAGGAAAATATTTGTTTCTTGATACAGCAACCTCCTCTTTCTCTTCCATTAATTAATTTTCCTTCCTAACTTGGATGTAGCCATGAGGAATGGAGATGCCAAAACAGTGATATTTCAGTGATAAAGAAAAGTCTCAGAACATTACAAGACTGAAATCCTTGAGATAGTGAAACAAAGCCAACAATCACCTACTTCTTGGCATCCTGTTTTATGGAAATGAAATATCTCATTCATTTAAACCGCACTTTAGTAGAATATCAGAATACCATTTTCTATCAAGAGAATAGAGATAATTTATTTTGTCTTTTGTGATACTTAACAGCCAAACACAATCAGCAAATAACACAGTTACACAAATATTTTTATTATGTAGCAGATGGGTAAACTGAAGCTTAGCATTACACGCACAAGTTTACATATACAATAAGAGATACAGCCTAGGGGTGCCTGGGTGGCTCAGTTGGTTAAGCATCTAACTCTTGATTTCAGCTCAGGTCATGATCTCACGGTCTGTGGGACTGAGCCTTCATCTGGTGCAATGCTGAAAGCATGAAGCCTGCCTGAGATTTTCTCTCTCCCTCTCTCTCTGCCCTTCCCTGCTCATGCTCTCCTTTATGTCTCTTTCTCCTCTCTCTCTCCCTCTCTCTCTCTCTCTCTCCCTCTCCCTCTCAAAATAAATAAGTATATCCATTCACTAGGAGTTTAAAATCTAGGAGAGAAACAAGACTTGCAAAACTAATATATTATTGGGGCGCTTGGGTGGCTCAGTCGGTTAAGTGTCCAGCTTCAGCTCAGGTCATGATCTTGTGGTTCATGGGTTCAAGCTTCACGTCGGGCTCTGTGCTGGCAGCTCAGAGCCTAGAGCCAGCTTCAGATTCTGTGTCTCCCTCTCTCTTTGCCCCTCCCCCACTCATGCTCTGTCTCTCTCTCAAAAATAAATAAACATTAAAATTTTTTTCAGAAAATAAAAAAAATAAAATGAATACATTAAAACATGTGATGATTTATTACTCTGGGTGGTTTAACAGTGAAAATAGCCAATACTTCATGAATAGTTAGTATGTCTGTCACTTTTCTAGCCACTTTACATTCATTAACTTTTTTCATTCTCAGCATTACACTGTTACATAGGCACTATATTATGCACATTTTACAGGGGATAAAACCGAGGGTATGAGAAGTTATGAGTTTTTAAGTACCTTGTCATAAGTGACACAGCCAATAAGTGACAGAGCTGGCATTTGGACACAGGCAGTCTGGCTCCAGAAGTTATGCTCTTAGCCATTACCTCACACTATTTCTCACTGGTCTGTTTATGTCATTCTGAATGAAGTAGATATTTCATCCTAATATTAGGATAACATAATTAAAACTTACAGGGTTTAAAAAAAGATTTCAGATGCACTAGAGAAAGAAAAAATATTAACACTTACATAGTACCTACTATTTGTTAGGCACTATGCCAAGCAATTTACATATATGAGCCCATTTAATTCTCATAATAAGATAACAATCCAATGTGGCTAGAACTGTTTATTTTTTCTATTCTACAGAGGAGAGATTTTGAATCCCAGAACAGCTAAGACACTTGCCAAAAGTAGCACAGTTTATAAGTGATGCAGCTCAGATTCTAACCCGGGAAATCTGGTTCCCATATTTGGCTTAAGCACTTCAGTAACAAGGCACATAACTTCCACACACTGCACAAATAGTAAAAACTAGTAAAATCTACAGAAGAAATAGAGAATATTTACTGAGTATTCAGGGAGAGCTTCATGAGAGGGAAAATTGGATCTGAATAAACTTTGAAGTGAGAAGGGAGTAAGAAACAATAAGCAACAAAATTGAGATTCAGAAGTCATAACAAAAAATGAAGAAACCTGTGAGAATAATTCCGGAATATCACAGTCAAGTAGATGCATGATGGCATTCAATGAAATCGGTTGTACTTTTAATTTCTAAATTTGATAATTTTTTTTTTCAAATCCAAAGTTACCTTGTTTCACTTTCACCCACCAATACTTGTTCATTTCAATTCCTGACTAATTTCATGGCAGTTTATATTCTGACCGGTAGCTATTAGGGCTCATAAAAATAAAATTTAAAAACTGTGATTCCTAGCTTTGAGGTAACTATATAACCTTTCACATTTATGAAATAATTTAACAAATCAGTTTACTGAACATTCAATGAGTAACTGCTATGTCTCAGATATTGTGCCGGGACCAGGAACTGTAGAAACCTGGTAGGGGAGAAGACACATAAACAAATAATTACATTGTAATGTGGTGAGTATAATGGAAGAGCAGGATCCATGCACTCTGATGTTACTAAAAAAAAAAAAAAAAAAAAAAAAAAAAAAAAAAAAAAAAAAAGGATCATGCTGGAAGGGATTGGATATTTAGAAAAAACTTTCAAAGCTTTCCTTCAAGAAATATTCAATTACTATATATCAGGTACCATGCTAAGTGATAATACAGTACTGAAAAATTCAAACCTCATCTCTATAATTCCAAAGCTCATAGTCCAACAGAATTAATGCAATCATTTTGTCACCAGGGACTTGATAACAAGCCACAAGAATTCAGTTTTCTAGCACTGCTTACTGGTGCTGCTTGCCATTGGAAACTAAGACCAGATGCCAGAAGCTACGAGCTCCAAACAAGCCCCCATGACCCATTTTTTATCTGTTTGTTCCAGTTCAGTCACCAGTTGCGAACCCTCCAGCTGATCTTTACCTTCTAATTCTACTAAAGAACACACCTGGGGAGCTTGGGTGACTCAGTCATTTGGGCATTCACCTCTTGATTTCAGCTCAGGTCGTGATCCCAGGGTCTTGGGATAGAGCCCTAGGATGGTTGCTTGGGATTCTTTCACTCCTTCCTCTGCCCCCTCTACCCCCATTATGCTTGTGTGTGTGGTGTGTGCACGCACTTGTGTGCTCTCTTTCTCAAAAAAAAAAAAAAAAAAAGAAAGAAAGAAAGAAAAAAGGACACACCTGCACCCATTTAACAGAAGAAAAGAGGCAGCACACTGATTCCAAGAGACCTCCTGTCTTCCCCAGAAAACACCAACATCAGCTTGCTTACCAGCCCATTGATTTCCATAACCCAAAAAACCCTTACCATGAGACCTAATCAGGGAGAAGTTACCTTTAGGCATGAGCTCCCCTTCTTCACTCTCCATGAATTACCTGCTTGCTATCAAATACTGTTTCGTTACTTTGCTATTTGGGAATGGTATTGAGTAGGGAAAAAACCTACCACTTTGGTAACACTTTTAGCAAGATGATAGAGAATAAAGAAATAGAAGATGAAAGGAAGAAAAAAATTATAGGGGCCAAGAGCACACTGCCCCAAAATAGGTCACTTTGACATAAACATTATTTTGAGCTAAAAGTAATCAAAACCCAGCAAACACAGGAAAAACACTCTTCTTGGTCCTCAAATGCCTAAATTTACATTGGAAAGGAGAGCCTGTACCAGAAAGAAAGCTATTGACAGACTCTCCTTTACCCAAGAAACTTATCTGTATAATAGAGAAAACTTTGTTCTTCCGAACATTTCCTCTCACCTTCCTACTAATGGCCTTCTCTCCTTTATATCCTCAGACCCTGCCGTTCTCCTTAGTTCATACAAGCTTCCTGTTGCCTGTCTGTGGAATTTCCATTTCTATATTGATTCCCCACATGTATACCTATTAAATTTTCTTTTCTCCTGTTAATCAGTCTCATGTCAATTTGATTCTTAGTCCAGCAGTAACGACCTTGAAGGGCAGATCAAGGTCTTCCTCCCTGACAGAATGAGGGGACAGGGAAGACAGGGATTTCAGAACCAACAGGTTGCTTGACTTCTGAATCAGCAACTTCTGAAAATGGGAGATGCTGCAGGGAGAAAGGGCCAAATGAGAGGGAAAAACATGAGGGGTCAATTACAGCGCTTGAATCCAATAGCTTTATAGTGTGAGAAAGTTCAGATATCCAGATAAATCCAGAAAAAGCAAGGATCAATATTTATAAGAGGTGACTAAAAAAGCACAATGGATTATAGATTCATAGGTATTAATTTTCTTTGGAAGTGACTGCCTAGGTCTGCCAGCTATGCTTAATCAAGTTAAAGTAGATTTTTTTTCCCTTGGTGCCCATGGAGCAAAATGTCAAAATCCATGGGAATGATGGTGTATTTCACTTTACAAAGTTGTCTGTGAATAAAAGCTATGCAAATTGAATCAGATTTGTATTGCTCTTATGGAATTTTCAGTACAGACCTATAGTTCTATGAATCCAATAAAAAACAGCCACTTCTAATGAAGATGATTTCATTTGGCTTCTTTCTTTTCAGTAAATTTAAGATTCATGTTACAAGTCTTTTACTAATACTTGGATAAACATGTTCTATTTTTTCAAGTGCCATGTTAGACCCAGCATGGGATACTGTAATAACAAGATACAGTTTAAAATTTCTTGTCAAGCTTTGTAGACTCAGACTTTAAGGAGCCCCCTTTCCTCCAAGTATGTAGCAATGACAGGTAAAATACAAAATGAGCAAGTCAAACATACACAAGATCAGAAAAGAAGATAAACATCTCCATAAATAAGCACAAAACTACAATTTTAGCTTAAATTGCAGGTCTACTGGTCTATCGGTCAGAGGGAGATGTATATCTCTACTCTTCCCCAGTCATCAGTTCCCCAGACTGGGAAGTCTATTTCTTCCAAATAACAGAGAGTAAAAGTGATAGGGAGCATGGAGCGAGCTGAGGGAAAAGTGCAGGCTAACAGCACCCCCACCCCCGGTTGATATGTGTGATATTTCTTGGCCACTCCTGGCTACCCAAGAACAAAGGAAAGCGGTTTAAGTGTTTGCCATGGTGATGTGGGAAACTAAGGAAAATGAAAAATTAAATTCTTTACTGCCTAGAGCCCACTGACAAGTCCTTGAAACTGGCAGAGTGAACTTCCTCTAGAATCTCAGCTGCCTTGATGATGACACTTTGCTAGGGACAAAAAGGAATCTTGGCTTAACATTATCATGACCCCCCGTAACCTGTAAATGTACTTTAACATATATAAATTCCTTTGGAAACTTCCTTTATCTCAACTCCCCCAAGATATATGCTGGCAATCATACTCCAAGTTTATGGCACCCTGATATACATCTGAAGGGTCTCATGACTGAGGTTTTACTAAACAGTAATAAATGGCGTTTTCCTATCAACAGCTCGCCCCTCAAGGTCTTGGAAACCTTGCTTCCAAAATACCTGAGAGACTTACTCTATCCCTGACCCCCTCCAAACCTGAGGGTATATAATCAATTACCAGTCACGACCCCAGGGCAGCACTTCCTGCCCACAGGTCCTGCCCCTTCGCTTTAAAAAATCACCTTTTTGCACCAAAGACGTCTTTAAGAATTCTTTCTTGACCGTTGGCTCTGGACCACCCCACAATAACCCCAAAACTTCATCAAAAGTGCTAAGAGGCAGAAGAAATAACCGAAGCTCAATTCATGATATCAGGATCTTCCACTAATTCTCATGAAAGAAAGATGAAAAATGATGCTACCAGATCTGCCTAGAGCTCTGGTTTATGTGCTATACGCCTAAGTAGAGAAAGAACACAGGTAAACCTTCTCAACAGCAACCTAACCAAACTACTCAATGGCTCAGTATTTGGATATTATGACAAGGCAGAGTTTTGTTTCCCGTATAGTGATGGAAGCCCTTACACAGCAACCATCCAATTGATTGATACTCTGGACAAAATACTGAAACAAACAAATAAACAAAAAAAAACAAACAACAACAACAACAAACTACTAAAGGATACTGAGCAACAAACAAAATCAGGCAAAATATGGAGGAGATGACCAACATGGGCAATGTTCCCATTTTGTTAAAGCCTTCCCTGCTAGTGGGAATTTCAAAGAAAACTTTTTATGAGATGGCATGACCTACTCTATTGAACAGGAAACCTAGAACCAGATAAGGTAATGGGAAAGGCGAGGGGGCAGAATGGGCAGGGGAGCTGATAAAAGTTCTAGAAGATGAAGCAGTGCATAAATGCTAATTGACAAAGCATAAACTATTCTACAATATTCTAGTGGATTTTAAAGTAACAATTAGAAAGTAGGAATAGCATGTCAGTGTTTATTTAGGATGTAAAATATGTATTAAAATTATGACTAAAGGAGCACCCGGATGGCTCAGTTGGTTAAATGACCCACTCTTGATTTTGGCTCAGGTCATAATCTCAACCTGTGTGAGACTGAGCCTCAAACTGGGCTCAGCACTGACAGCACAGAGCCTGCTTGGGATTCTTTCTCTCCTCTCTCTCTACCGTCCCCCTCACCACTCATAATCTCTCTTTCTCTCAAAGTAAATACATAATCTGTAAAAAAAAAAAAATTATGACTACAAAATGGAAACTTCCTGAGTTAATCAGAAAAGTAGAAAATTAGGAAAAAATATTATTACATTAAAAAAAAGATGAAGTGATTAAAAAGAAAAAAAAACACATTGGAAGTAAACTTTAAAAATACATCAATGGAAATAAAATTAAACTTAAACACACTTGAAAATCAGAAATAAGACAGCAACCAATTAACATATTGAAGTATAAGATGCAAAAAAATAAACAAGGCAAAGAAAAATTAAATAGATAAAATATATGAAAGACAAAAAATTAAGATACAGCCTATGACAACTAGCTTTTCCCAAAGTCAAGTCAGAACGTCTAACAATGGCTGTCCAGACCTCACCCAGGTCCACTATGGGAATACAACCTACAGAAATCTGAAGTAACCAAGTTCAGGAGCATCTTGGTGGCTCAGTCGGTTAAGCATCAGACTTTGGCTCAGGTCATGATCTCACTGTCCCTAGGTTTGAGCCCCAGGTCAGGCTTTGTGCTGACAACTTAGAGCCTGGAGCCTGCTTCAGATTCTTTGTCTCCCTCTCTCTCTCTCTCTCTCTCTGCCCCTCCCCCACTCATGCGCGCACACGCGCTCTCTCTCTCTCTCTCTCTCAAAAATAAATAAAAACATTAAAATTTTTTTTTAAATGAAGTAACCAAGTTCAGATCTAGGAATCTCGTTCTCATCCACATATACGACTTCTGCCTGTCACACTCCTCTATTGCAAGAGCATAGCAAGTGCAGACCACAACTCAATCTCTGTCCTCATAGCTCATGAGTAATTGAAGAAATCAAGAGCTCTACCACCAAGAAAACTATAGTTCTCTTTTCCCACTACAAATAACAAATTGGATGTACATAATAATTAAAATGATGTCTCACGTATATTTCATTGCCATGCCAGTTAAATTCTGCACCATCACTGATGTCATGTAGATCAAAAATGTTCTTGGGTGCCTGGGTGGTTAGTCAGTTAAGTGTCTGACTTCAGCCCAGGTCATGGTCTCATGGCTAGTTAGCTCAAGCCCCACATCAGGCTCTGTGCTGACAGCTCAGAGCCTGGAGCTTACTTCAAATTCTGTGTCTCCATTTCTCTCTCTCTGTCCCTCCCCCACTAGTTCTCTCCCTCCCTCTCACCATCTCTCTGTCTCTCAAAAATAAATGAACATTTAAAAAAATCTTTAACTTTTTTGTGACAAAATGTCTTTTTAAAAAGACATTTAACCTAAATTCTGTTTCACAGTGAAAATATAATTAGCAGTTATTATGAACATTTTATGGATTATACTGAAATTTTATAGATTGTAAATAACTCTTTGGATAAAGACAGAAAACACAAGTAAAATATAGGTATGGAAATCGGGAGGCATTGGGCTAGGTAACTAACATGAACATAAGTAAGCAATAGTCTGTCTTCTAAAATGTTTGCTGTCTCTTACCTAAACAAATTGTGGTTTGCTTGTGTATGAAGTGACACAAGTTATAAATGTATCTAATGTATTTGACTTCTTTAAGAAAGCATTAGGAAGACTTCCAATTCATTCTATGAGGCCAGCATTACCCTGACACCAACCAGATAAAAACACCCCAGAAAAAAGAACTACAGGTCAATATCTGATTAACATAGATGCAAAAATCCTCAACAAAATACTAGCAAACTGAATCCAAAAATACCTTAAAAAATCATTCACCACCATCAAGTGATATTATTTCCTCTTTCCGATGGTGGTTTGATATTTGTAAATCAATCAACAAGATACATCACATTACTAAAAGAAAAAAATAAGAACTGTATGATTATTTCAACAGATACAGAAAAGTATTTGACAAAATATAACATCCATACATGATAAAAAGCTTCAAAGAAGTAGGTTTAGAGGAAACATACCTCAACATAATAAAGGACATATATGAAAAGCCCACAGCTAATATCATCCTCAATGGGGAAAACTTTAGGGCTTTTCATCTAAGTCAGAAATAAGACAGGGGTGTCCACTCTCACCACTTTTATTCAACACAGTACTGGAAGTCTTAGCTATGGCAATCAAACAACAAAATGAAATAAATGCATCCAGGCATTCACATTGTCAAGGAAGAAGTCAAACTTTCACTATTTTCAGATGTAATGATACTCTATATAGAGAATCTGCAAGTTTCCACCAAAAAACTACTAGAACTAATAAATGAATTCAGGAAAGTTGCAGGACAGAAAATCAACATTCAAAAATCTATTGCATTTCTAAACAACAATAATGAAGCAGTAGAAAGAGAAATTAAGGAATCAATCCCACTTGCAATATCACCAAAACAATAAGATACCTAGGAATAAACCTAACCAAAGAGGTGGAAGACTTGTACTCTGAAAACAATAAAATAATTAGGAAAGAAATTGAAGATGACACAAAAATATAGAAAGACATTCAATGCTTATGGACTGGAAGAAAAAAATATTGTTAAAGTGTCTATACCACACAAAAAAATCTACACATTTAATGCAAGGCCTATCAAAATACCACAAGAATTTTTTACTGAACTAGAAAAAAACAATGTTAATATTGGCATGGAACCACAAAAGACCCCAAAGCAGCCTTTAGACCCTAAAGCAGCCTTGAGGGAGAAAAGCAAAGCTGGAGGCATCACAATTCTGGACTTCACATTACATTACAAAGCTGTAGTGATCAAAACAGAATGGTAATGGTATAAAAATAAACACATATATCAAGAGAACAAAATAGAAAACCCAGAAATGGATTCACAACTATATGGTAAACTATCATCAACAAAGCAGGAAAAAATATCCAATGGAAAAAGACAGTCTCTTCAACAATGGTATTCAGAGAACTGGACAGCAACATGCAAAGGAATGAAACTGTGCCACTTTTTGACATCATGCACAAAAGTAAATTCAAAATAGATTGAAGATCTAAATGTGAGACCTGAAACCATCAAAATCCTAGAAGAGAGCACAGGCAATAATTTTTCTGACATTGGCCATAGCAACATTTTTCTAGATATGTCTCTTGAGGAAAGCAAAATAAAAGCAAAAAGAAATTATTGGGACTATATCAAAATAAAATATTCTGCATGACAAAAGAAACAATCAACAAAACTGAAAGGTAAACTACTGAATGGGAGAAGATATCTGCAAATGACACATCTGATAAAGGATTAGTATCCAAAATATACAAAGAAGTTATCAAACTCAAAACTCCAAAACAAATCCAATTAAAAATGGGCAGAAGATATGAATAGACGTTTTTCAGAAGACATACATATGACAAACCAACACATGAAAAGTTACTCAACATCACACATTACACATCAATCAAAACCACAATGAGATAACACCTCATACCTGACAGAAAATAAAATTATGGAAAAATAGCAAAGCTGAAAAGAAGAGGGAAAGAAAGGTATTGGATCAGAAATGTAGGCTTAGAGTGAGCTCAACAACTTCATAAAACAAAGTAACATTCACATCATCAGAGTCCCAGAAGATGAGAGTGAAAATTGGGTAGAAGATTTATTTGAGCAATTTATAGGTGAAAACTTCCCTAATCTGGGGAAGGATACAGACATCCAAATCCAGGAGACACAGAGAACTCCAAAAATTCAACAAAAGCCAGCCAACACCAAGACCTATCATAGGAAAGTTTGCAAAATATAGAGACAAGAAAAGAATACTGAAAGCAACAAGGGAAAATAAATCCCTAATCAGCTTAGGTTAGGTTGGGTTCCTTGCTGCTTAGCAAGGGAAAATAAATCCCTAACACACAAAGGAAGACAAAGCAGGTTCACAGCAGATCTCTCCACAGGATCTGACAGGCCAGAAGGGAGTAGCATGATACATTCAATGTGTGGAAGGGAAAAGTAATGCAGCAAAGAATACTTTATCCAGAAAGGCTGCCATTCAGAATAGAAGGAGAGATAAAGAGTTTCCCAGACAAACAAAAAGTAAAGGAGTTTGTGACCACAAAACCAGACCTTATTAAAGGGGACCCTTTGATGGGGGAAGAAAGACCAACAGCAACAAAGAGAAAATCTCCAGAAACAACAACTTTATGGTTAATACAACGGCACTAAATGCTTATCTATCAGTAATTACTCTGAATGTAAATGGACTAAGTGCTCTATAGAGCACTTAGGGTATCATAATGTTTAAAAAATAAGACTCATTTATATGCTTCTTATAAGACACTCATTTTAGACCTAAAGCACCTCGAGATTGAAAGTGAGGGGATGGAGAACCATTTATCATTCTAATAAGTGTCAAAAGAATGCTGTAGTAGCCTTACTTATATCAGACAAACTTGATTTTAAACCAAAGACTGTAACAAGAGATGAAGAATACTTTATCATAATTAAGGGGTCTATCCAAAAAGAAGATCTAACAGTTATAAATATTTGTGCCCCCAATTTAGAAACACCTAAACGTACAAATCAACTAATAACAAACAGAAAGAAACTCAATGATAATAACCCAATAATAGTGGGACTGTAACGCCCCACTTACAGAAATGGACAGATAATCTAAACAGAAAATTAACAAGGAAACAATGGTTTTGAATGATACACTGGACCAGATAGACTTCACAAATATATTTAAAACATTTCATTCTAAAGCAGCAGCACTTTTTTCAAGTGCACATTCTGGAACATTCTCCAGAACAGTTTACATATTGGACCAAAAATCGGGCCTAAACAGCTACAAAAAGGTTGAGATGATACCA
This sequence comes from Prionailurus viverrinus, assembly GCF_022837055.1. NCBI lineage: Eukaryota > Metazoa > Chordata > Mammalia > Carnivora > Felidae > Prionailurus > Prionailurus viverrinus. The sequence goes on along the minus strand of NC_062562.1, from coordinate 84,209,444 downwards.
TGCATATTTTCAGACCACAAAGCTATGAAACTTGAAGTCAAACACAAGAAAAAATTTGGAAAGATCACAAACACCTGGAGGTTAAAGAACATCCTACTAAAGGATAAATGGGTTAACCAGGAAATTAAAGTTTTTTTTTTAAGTGGAAGCAAAGGAAAGTGAAACACAACAATCCAAAACCTCTGGGATGCAGCAAAGGAAGTCCTAAGAGGGGAGTTTATTGCAATACAGGCCTACCACAAGAAGCAATAAAAGTCTCAAACACACAACCTACGCTTACACCTAAAGAAGCTAGAAAAGGAATAGCAAATAACACCTAAAGCCAGAAGAAAGAAGGAAATAATACAGATTAGAGCAGAAATAAAGTATATGGAAACAACAACAAAACAAAAGTGTATAACAAATCAATGAAACTAAGAGCTAGTTCTTTGAAAAAATTAATAAAATTGATAAACCCTTAGCCAGACTTATCAAAAAGAAAAAAGAAAGGACCCAAATGAACAAAATCACGAATGAAAGAGGAGAGATCACAACCAACCCACAGAAACACAAACAATTATGAGACTATTATGAAAAATTATATGCCAACAAACCAGACAATCTGGAAGAAAAAGATAAATTTCTAGAAACATAAAAATTACCAAAATTGAAACAGGAAGAAATAGAAAAATTTTAACAGACCCATAACCAGCAAACAAATTGAATCAGTAATAAAAAATCTCCCAACAAACAGAAGTTCAGGGCCAGAGGACTTACTAGGGGAATGCTACCAAACATTTAAAGAAGACTTAATGCCTATTCTTCCCAAACTGTTCCAGAAACTTGAAATGGAAGGGAAACTTCCAATTTCATTCTACGAGACAAACATTACCTTGATTCCAAAATCAGACAAAGACCCCACTATAAAAGAGAATTACAGGCCAATATCCCTGATGAACACGGATGCAAAAATTCTTAAGATACTAGCAAATCAAATCCAACAGTACATTAAAATGATTATTCACCACGATCAAGTGGGATTTACTCCTGTGTTGCAGGGTGGTTCAATATTTTCAAATCAATCAACATGATACACCACATTACTAAAGAAAGGATAAGAACCATATGATCCTCTCAACAGACACAGAAAAAGCATTTGATGAAATACAGCATTCTTTCTTGATAAAAACTCTCAAGAAAGTAGGGATAGAAGGATCATATCTCAAGATCATAAAGGTCATTTACAAAAAACCTACAACTAACATCATCTGCAATGGGGAAAAATTGAGCGCTTTTCCTCTATGGTCAGGAACAAAATAGGGATGTCCACTTTCACCATTGTTATTTAGCATAGTACTGGAAATCTTAGCCTCAGCAATCAGACAACAAAATTAGCAAAAGACCTCCAAATCGGCAAGGAAGAAGCCAAACTTTCACTATTTGCAATTGACATGATACTTTATGTAGAAATACAAAAGTTTCCACCAAAAAATTACTAGAAACTGATACATGAATTCAGCATAGTTGCAGGATATAAAAAATTAGCATGCAGAAATCTGTTGCATTCCTATATGCCAATAACGAAGCAGCAGAAAGAGAAATCGAGGAAAGATCCCATTTACAATTTCATCAAAAACCTTAAGATACCTAGGAATAAACTTAAACAAAGTAAAAAAAAAATCTGTACTCTGAAAACTATAGAACACTTATGAAAGAAATTGAAAAAGACACAAAGAAATGGAAAAACATCCCTTGCTCATGGATTAGAAGAAAAAATAGTGTTAAAATGTCTACACTATCCAAAACAATCCACACATTTAATGCAACTCCTCTCAAAATACCACCAGCATTTTTCACAGAAGTAGAACAAAGTCTCCTAAAATTTGTCTGGAACCACAAAAGATGCCAAGTAGCCAAAGAAATCTTGAAAAAGAAAAGCAAAACTGGAGGCATCACAATTCCAGATTTCAAGCTATATTACAAAGCTTCAGTCATCAGGACACAATGGTACTGACAAAAAACAGACACACAGATCAATGTAACAGAATAGAAAACCCAAAAATGGACTCACAACTATATGGTCAACTAGTCTTCAACAGAGCAGGAAAGAATATCCGATGGAAAAAAGAGTCTCTTCAACAAATGGTGTTGGGAAATATTGGAGTGCAACAGGCAGAAGAATGTAACTGGACCACTTTCTTCCAATACATACGCCCAAATGAATTCAAAATGAATGAAATACCTAAATGTGAGATAGGAAACCATGAAAATCCTAAAGGAGAACATAGGCAGCAACCTGTTTGACTTTGGCCATAGAAACTTCTCACTAGAGAAGTCTCCAGAGGCAAGGGAAACAAAAACTACAATGAACTATTGGGACTTCATCAAGATAAAAACCTTCTGCACAGCAGAGGAAACAACCAACGACAACCTACAGAATGGGAGAAGATATTTGCAAATGACATATCTGATACAGAATTAGTATCCAAAATCTATAAAAAAAAACTTATCAAACTTGACACCTTAAAAATAAATAACCCAGTTAAGAAATGGGCAGAAGATATGAACAGACATTTTTCCAAAGCAGATGACTAACAGACACATGAAGATGCTCAACATCATTCATCATCAGGGAAATACAAATCAAAACCATGATTAGGTACTACCTCACACCCATCAGAATGGCTAAAATTAACAACACAGGAAACAATAGATTTTGGTGAGGATGTGGAGAAATGGTAACCTTCCTACACTGTTTATGGGAATGCATACTGGTATAACCATGCTGGAAAACAGTACGGAAGTTCCTCAAAAAGTTAAAAATACAACTACCATATGAGCCAGAAATCTTAATATATTTATATAATGTATATAAATGTATGTATGTATGTATATATATATATAATGCATATAAATGCATATAAATGCATATAAATGTTTTTAGCATGATTTTTTAAAGGAACAAAGTAAAAGACCTTACTATATTTGATTTCAAGACATAATCTAAAAGTATACTAGTCAACACAATGTAGAAATCGAGAAAAGTGACATATAAATCAATGGAACATTGCCTTTTAGGTGATTCAAAATGTTGTTACATCAATTGGATACCCATATGGAGAAATTAATGGGTGGTAACTCTTACCATACTGTACACAGAAAAAAAATTTTTTAAATGAATCAAAGACTTAAATATGAAACCTAAGCTATAATTATCTCAGAGGAAAATACAAAATCTTTGCAACCTTCAAGTGATTGAAGGTTTCTTTGGTAGAACACAAAAATAATTAACCATATTTTTATTTTTTTTATTAATTTTTTTTTCAACGTTTATTTATTTTTGGGACAGAGAGAGACAGAGCATGAACGGGGGAGGGTCAGAGAGAGAGGGAGACACAGAATCGGAAACAGGCTCCAGGCTCTGAGCCATCAGCCCAGAGCCCGACGCGGGGCTCGAACTCACGGACCGCGAGATCGTGACCTGGCTGAAGTCGGACGCTTAACCGACTGCGCCACCCAGGTGCCCCTTTTTTTTTTTTTTTTTTTTTTTTTTTAATTTTTTTTTTCAACGTTTATTTATTTTTGGGACAGAGAGAGACAGAGCATGAACGGGGGAAGGTCAGAGAGAGAGGGAGACACAGAATCGGAAACAATTTAACCATATTTTTAAAATGATATATTAGATTTCACTAAAACTTAAAATTTACTTTTCCAAAATCAATTAAGATAATGAAATGGCAAAACACAAACTAGGAGAAAATATTCAAAACACGTAAATCAAAGATATAAAGAATGCTCACAATCAATAATAATAATAGCATAAACAATGACAAATGTTTAAATGAGCAATAACATTCAGTATTTACTTCAAAAGAGAAAATACAGAAATGGCCTAGAGACACTGATGTGCGGCATCATTAGTCTTTAGAGATGTAAATTCAAACCACACTGACATAAAACACCACACTCATCAGGATGAACAATTTGTTAATAAAATTAAAACAGAAATGGGAAGGATATGGGCACCTAAGACTCTCATACATAGCTGGTGAAAATATAAAATGATACCACTACTTTGAAAAAGAGTTGGGGGGCGCCTGGGTGGCGCAGTCGGTTAAGCGTCCGACTTCAGCCAGGTCACGATCTCGCAGTCCGTGAGTTCCAGCCCCGCATCAGGCTCTGGGCTGATGGCTCAGAGCCTGGAGCCTGTTTCCGATTCTGTGTCTCCCTCTCTCTCTGCCCCTCCCTCGTTCATGCTCTGTCTCTCTCTGTCCCAAAAATAAATAAACGTTGAAAAAAAAAATTTGAAAAAGAGTTGGAAAGTTTCTTAAAAACTTAAACATACATTCACCAACATCAGATATTCCACTCCTAGCTATTTACCCAAGAGAAAATTAAATGACCAGGCAAAGATTAGGTCATAGATGATCATAACAGTTTACTTTAAATAGACAAAAACTGTAAATAATTTAAACGTCCAACAGCACATGAATAGGCAAACAAATTGTGATTATCTATTCAATGAAATACTAGTTAGCAATAAAAAGAAACTAATTATTAGTTCACACTATAACATGGATGAATCACAAAATCATTATGATAGGTGAAAAAAGTCAGAAAACATACAAAATAATAAAAAGAAAGAAATCCAAATTTGATAATTAGGTTCATATAAAATCCTGGAGAATAAACTGACCAATATTATCAGAAAGCAGGTCAGGTATGGAGGTACAGGAAGGATGGAGTATAAGGAAAATTTGGGAAGAGATGGAAATGTTTTTATCCTACTGTTTTGATATGTATACATAAGCCCAAACTGATCAGATTGTACACTTTATTTTTTTCCTATTGTACACTATAAATATATGAAGTTTAGTGAAATTTGATTATACTTCAATGAAGTTGAAAGAAGCCAAAAAATAAAGAGGGATAAAATTACATCCATTTCAGGGTATGGGCTTATAGTTAAAAAGATACTTTTAGGATAGTTTGCTTAAAGCAGATTTATTTGAGACCATTTTTCCCACTGCCCCTAAAATGTATCACTTGCTAAATAATTGAATGTCTGTTCAGATTTTTTTAATGTTTATTTATTTTGAGAGAGAGAAAGAGAAAGAGACAGAGCGCAAACAGGGAAGGGGCAGAGAAAGAGGGGACACAGAATCTGAAGCAGGCTCCATGCTCTTAGCTGTCAGCACAGAGCCCGACATGGGGTTCAAACTCATGAGCTGTGAGATATGACCTGAGCCAAAGTCGGATGCTCCACTGACTTGAGCCACCCAGGCTCTTCTGTTCAGATTTTTTTAAAGGGATTGGGGACATACTTTATGCCATTTTAAGAAAAATATAACTAGTTTAATTTAAATTTAAAACAATCTAAATTCTAGCTTTTCTTAGTAAATTAGTAAAAATTAGTAAAAATTATTAGTAAAAAACTATTAATTTGCAGCATTTTAGGAATGATGCAAACTTTTCTGTTTTTATCTACTTATGAAATAATTTTTCAAAATGATAGTTGAATTTACCAAAAACAACAGAATTGTATACTTGAAATGAGCGAAGAGTGAAATCTTTGTTAATACATGCTTATATGAATGACACAATTGAAAAAGTATTATGGAAATGGAGACTCTAAACTTTTAAGGGTCTTGAACACTAGTTACTGTTTGTTTACCATGGAATTCATGTTTTACCATTGAAGGGTTTTGAGCAGGGCAGAAGCTTGATCTAGGCTATGCTTCAATAAGATTGATCTCGCAGAGGTGTGTGGAATCTTATTGGTTGGAGGGGTTCAGTTTTGAGTCTCCTAGTGTCTCAACATGTTCAGGCATGATACAGAGAGTCCATCTGACCATACAGAAAGCATATTCAAAGCCTTCTAAATAGATTACAAGTAACATTGTCCATTTTACGGCTGCTCAGCATTTGAACTCCCCATCTATATTTAAGGAATTGGACATTGTTTTTGTTTTACAAAGAAGGCCAGGCACTTGCTCCCTCAAGTTCTAGACCCTTGACTTCAGAGACATGTCTGAAATTTAAGCAATCAGATGATCCTATGCAGGGCATGAATCTGAAATGGCTAACACAAAGAAGCTAGAAGAGTTGGCCTCCTGTCATCAACCAAAATTCCCGCTATCTGTGCCCACTGGAGGCAGAGGCAGTATGTATCCAGAAGTGGTAGGACCATAGCAGCATGGAAAACTGACGGATCTCGTGTCCAGAGCTGGGTGTGTCTTATTCTGAGTGGCCTTTCTTGGTCCCTGATTGATTTTTAAAAAAAACGTTTTATTGAGATACAACTCACACAACATAAAAATCTACCTATTTAAAATATACAATTCTTTGTTTTTTAGTATGTTCACAGAGTTTGCAATCATCACCACAATCTAATTGTAGAAGTTTGTCATCCCCAAATAAACCTTGTACACTTTAGCTGTCAACCCACCTCCTTCTAGGCAACCACTTACCTACTTTCTGTCTCCATAGATTTGTCTCTTTTGGATATCCATATAAATGGAGTCATACAATGAGCAGCTTATTTTACTTAGCATAATATTTTCAAGATTCATCCATGTTATCAGTACTTTACTCCTTTTTATCTTGAATAATTATATGGATATACCACATTTTGTTTATCCATTCATCAGTTAATGGACATTTGCGTTTTTTTCACTTCTCAGATATTACAACTAATGTTGCTATGAATATTTTTATGTACATTTTAGTGTGGACATATGTTTTAATTTCTCTTGGCTATATATATAGGACTGGAATTGCCAGGATACATGGTAACTCAATGTTTAACATTTTGAAGAACTGCTAAACTGTTTTCCAAAGTAGCCACAACATTTTACACTCTCACTAACAATGTATGAGCATTACCATTTCTCCACATCCTTGTTGACACTTTTATTATGCACTATTTTTTATTATAGCCATCCTATTGGTTATAAAGAAGTTTCTCTTGGATTTTGCCTTGTATTTCTAATGCTAATGATCTTCAGAATCTGTTCATTTGCTTATTGGTCATTCATATACATTCTTTTCAAGTTATTTTCCCATCTTTTTAATTGGGTTATTTGTCATTTTATTATTGAGTTTTAAGACTTATTTTCTTCTTCATTTTTGAATCTTATTAATATTCATAGTCTTCCCATCAATTCTTTGTATGATCCCACATTCTTCCATTAAATTGCTTTTTTGCTTAAATTGGGCAAATCTGCTATCTGCAAATCTGCTATTAAATTGGCTATCTGCTCCTTGCAAACAAGAACCAGAGATCAAGTCTAGAGGTACCTACTAAGAGTTTATCTAAACAAAATGGATTTGACTTAATGAAAGGGCATAAGATTAAGAAAGAGTAGACATATAATTTAAATAATTAATGAATAGAAAGTAAAGGAATAAGCAGTGACTATAGAATAACTTTTGAAAATTATTACTTATTTTGATGATGGAGGAAAAAGGAGCAATAGTAGCTTGAAGTGTTCACAAGTCTGTTGACTCAGGGGAAAATTTAAAGAGAAGATATTAAATATGAATATATGATAGCTGATAATTAATTACAGATATTCCTTAAAGATGGAGGAGTTGGGGTTGAATTAGCTTTAAAAAGTAGAAGGAATACTCTTTCTTAGAGATAAGGAAAATAATAGTAATAACTAATAGGAAAGTTAGGAGATTCTGAGGAGGAGACTGCACTCTGAGAGGGCCTTCAGCAGGTGGCACTCTCTAGAGATATGAGTAATATTATTTTAACACCAATGGTCCTAGGTTGGATAGGAATGTTGAGAAAAGTTGGGAGTAGCTGAGGAAGAAAAAAAGTAGCAAGCCAAAAAGAGTTAAGAAGTTTCCAGCAGAAATTAGGTTCTGGTAGTAGTGAATTCAAGCATATTTTCTATCCTTCCCCCTAAATTTTTAAATTCTTCTTTCCTTCCTCTCTTGTACTTTAGTTAATAAAAACACATCATAAGGTAATAAAATCTTCAGCAAACATTCAAACCCATCGAACATTAAATACATAAGAATCATTTACTCTGGTTCAGTCTTTTGAAGTTGTTCTTTTGTACACTTTCCCCTTCCTTCTTGTTTCAGGGTGTTCACTGCAAAATGTAAATACTATGATTCAAACTGAAGTATATTCCTTTTTTGTGTTGAAATGTAGTTTTCCAAAAATGTTCATTTAGTCTTAAATTTCAGAGATGCTTTCTTTCATCTGTCAAGTGCCTCAGACTCAAACAACAAATCTAAAGGTGATTTCCAATAAGTGATTAATAGAGTCCTTCCCTAAACTTCTTTCAAAACAGTATCTCACTTAACTGTTTACAATTGATAAAATGTTGTGGTCTTGTACTAATAAGTTCTTCATATTACAATGTTAACAAAAGAAAACTAAAAAAGGAAAAGTTATTAACTTTTTCTTTTGCATAATCTATTTGCCCACTTCTCTTTATTTTGGCGTTATAAAACTCACATGGAAAAGACCTGTAATATCCTTGGGTACAGACTGAAGATCTGAAATTCTGCATTTAAATCACTAGTGATGCTTACACTACTAAACAAGAAAATTAAAGGCAACTCATTAAAATCCTCTGAAAAAGCAAAAGATAGAATTCCTATGCCTGCATTTTCCAATAGACCCTCTATTCTTTTTGTATTTGTTTATGTATTTGTGTTAATGTAAAAAATTAAAACAATACCCCAAAATAAAAATAATATGGATAGGTAAAGCTCACATGAGATTTAAAAGATATTGATCCCAATACTCTTCAAAGTGAAAAAGTGCTACATTTCACATTTCTGTGAAGTTAAGGAGTTTACAGCCTATTGAACTCTTCAGCTAAAGTTGTCACTCCAGGGGATTTCAAATCAGTTCAAAGTTATATGGTAAATGGAAAAAGAAGAAATGGGTGAAATTCCTTCAGTTCAATTTCATTGTTTAGCATTTCAAAGGTTCCATCTATTCTCTTGATTAAAGCCCTGACTTCATTGGGTTTATGGATTGTCTGAAGCCAGGAATGTGTCCAAATTCACAGCAAGCATTTTGGTATCCAAAATTAAATCAAGAAACTTAATTGAGAAATCCCCTTTCAATTCAGAACCAACCTAAAGCCTATTCAAATGTGGACATAATGGATAAATAACCAATAACATTTTAGTTGGCACATGCAGAAGAGCAAACGTAGGGCTAGGAATTTGTGAATCTGAGGGATCTCATCACAGATCTTCAATTAACTAGTTATTTGACCCTCAGTAATCATTTTACTGTATCCTAATGTCATCTGTTATAAGATAAAAAGGAACAATGAAGTTAGATATTCATTCTATTTCTAAAATTCCATTAATCTATTCCCAAGGTATTTTTTAATGAATACTTCTTTGGAATAGTTATATAAATATACCATTTGCTGTGTTAATATCTGTTAGATGCATAAAACAATAGCAATTAATGATTGTTACATACTTTTGTATAACATACATATGTACAGCAATATGCATATGTACATATATAAAGAATATTTTCTATTTTTAGAATTACACATTTTAATTGCCACCTCAGAATCTAGCCATTTTATAAGATATTAATGCTTCATAATTGATAACTTGATATTAACAAAAAGTTAAAATTATCACCACTATTCTTATATGAAGAAACAATTTTCACAGTGTAATTTTTTGTGGCACATCAGTTGAACTTAAAATTGTGACTTTTTGCTTGTTAGAAGATCATTGTTCTAACATACATTACAAAATTCTTGAGATTTTAGTAATATGACTATCCATTTTCCCATTACCACATATACATTTAATATCTCCTCATACTTTAGTTTACCAATGAGTTGTGAAATAATGCTATTTTTAATAATTTTTCCTATTCTTCACATAAACAATAAACTTAGAGATATAAAAGACAAGCTAATACTGGTGAAGTTGTGTATACTGTTATGGTCCAAGTTGAAATTTAAAAAGAAATTTAAAATAAATTATTTAGCAGAACATTAACATTTCTCAATGTTCCTATTCACTAATATTGAGTGAATAGTCTATTATTATCTACTCTAATTTACATATGACCAAGATTATTCTTTTTTTTTTTAATTTTTTTTTTCAACGTTTATTTATTTTTGGGACAGAGAGAGACAGAGCATGAACGGGGGAGGGGCAGAGAGAGAGGGAGACACAGAATCGGAAACAGGCTCCAGGCTCTGAGCCATCAGCCCAGAGCCTGACGCGGGGCTCAAACTCACGGACCTTGAGATCGTGACCTGGCTGAAGTCGGACGCTTAACCGACTGCGCCACCCAGGCGCCCCTGACCAAGATTATTCTTAAGAAAAAGTAGAATAGGAGGTGCCTGGCTGGCTCAGGGGGTAGAGGCTGTGAATCTTGATCTTAGGGTCATGAATTCAAGCCCCACAGTGGGTGTGGAGCCTACTTAAAAGAATAACATAAAACAAATATTTTTAAAAAAGAAAGAGAGAGAGATGTCTCGGTGGCTCAGTCATTTGAACATCTGACTTTGGCTCAGGTCATGATCCTGTGGTTTGTGGGTTCTAGCCCTGCATCGGGCTCTGTGCAAACAGCTCGGAGTCTGGAGCCTGCTTCCGATTCTATGCCTCCCTCTCTCTCTGCCCCTCCCCCGTTCTCTCTTTCTCAAAAATAAATACACATTAAAATTTTTTTTTAAATTGAAGAACAGAATATATGTTACCCTGTGAATCAATCTAAGGAACTCTAAAGGCACCTAGCCAAATATTTTTCTACCATATTAAAAGACTTCCAGTGATGTCCTAAATTCCACCAGTGAATATTGAATCTGGTATATGTTATGCCCAGAATTCGTGATCCCCAAAGACCACCAGGGAGCCGAGTTCAAAGCAAAAGCAAAGAGCCTTTATTCGAGCTAGCCCGAGCTCAATCTCCTACCTGCACTGACGCAAAGGCGAGATACCGAAGAGAGAGAGCGAGTTTCAAAAGCACAAAAGTTTTATAAGGATCATGGCCTTAGCCGATTGGCTGAAGAAGGGTCATGGACTCAGCCGATTGGCTGCCAAAGTGTGGTCAGATCAGCAATTATCAGCATCACCTGGAACTTGTTAAAAATGCAAATGTTGGGCCTGGTGGTCACAGACCTACTGAATCAGAAACTCTGGGGGTGGGGCTCAGCAATCTGTGTTTGAACAAGTCTTCCAGGAGATTCTGATGCACCTGAAGTTTAAGAACCACTGTGTCTGAGGATCTCTAACATGTTTGGCCTCAGTGTATACAGAACGTTTCTCACTGGTCACCTATTAACCATTAGCTGTCAGCCTTGCTGTGCTATACAAATACCTAGCACTAAACACCATCCCCAGAGACTCTGATTAATTGGTTTGGGGAGGGGTAAAATGCTCCCAGGTCATTCTAAGCCTGGACAGGGTTGAGGGCTCCTGCCTCTGGCCCCTACCTGAGAGAAGCCCTCCCTTTTCTACTCACACTTTCCATGCCTCTCACACTCCCCTTCCTCCCACCTCAGACTTCAGAAGAATGCATCAATCAGTAGCCTGCTTTCTTAGAAAACATAAGTTACTCAAGGGGAGGAGGCGTGTTCTGAGGTTTGAGCAGGAACTTCTTTCTGCGGCCATGTCGGGGACATAGTCACTAGTCAGCCACCCTAGGTCTGCTCTTTCAGCATATAAATATGTATTTTCTGTTCAAAAGTATATACATAGGAAAAATAATATGTGTAAAATTTAGCATTATGTTAATCTAATTGAAATAACCTTGCTACATGCTTTCTCAAATGTCAGTTAGAAACAACTGAATTTTGGTATCCCAGAGAAGTAATTTTTAAATGCTCCTTCAGGGAACCTTAGAAGTTCCAGAATGTGTCACAGGAACCTCAACAAAAACATCTCTACTTATATTTTCTTCTACAGCTTGGTTTGGAAATTTGTAAATCCACTGGACTAGAAGACAGAATGTCAGTTTGGAGATTTGTATAATACTAATGGAGTACAAAGCTCTCATAAGAATGGGTAAGGACAAGGGAGAGAAGACCTCAACAAGCAAGAAAACCGTGTGATAAAAATGAATGGAGCAAAGGTCAGTACAGTGAGAAAATGGAGAAAGTATGGTAAAAATTGATCTTGGAGGGGACACCTGGGTAGCTCAGTCAGTTAAGTGTCTGATTCTTGATTTTGGCTCAGGTCATGATCTCATGGTTCATGGGATTGAGCCCCACATCCGGTTCCTGTCTGGTAGTGCAGAGCTTGCTTGGGATTCTCTCTCTCCTCTATCTCTGTCCCTCCCCTTGCACTTTCTCTCTCGCTTTCTCCAAATAAATAAATAAACATTAAAAAATAATAAAAAACGGGGCACTTGGGTGGCTCAGTCAGTTGAGTGTCCAACTCTTGGCTTCCGCTCAGGTCATGATCTCATGGTTTGTGAGTTCAAGCCCCATATTTGGCTCTGTGCTGACAGTGTGGATGGACCCTGCTTGGGATTCTCTCTCCCTCTTTCTCTGCCCCTCCCTGACTAGCACACACACACTCTCTCTCTCTCTTAAAATAAATAAATTTTTATAGTATTAATAATATAATAATAATAATAATAAAATTTAAAAAGAAAAAGATAAAAATTCATCTTAAAAAATACATACTTTAAAATTTTGCTTATGTTTGCACCTACCAAAATATTAAATAATGTCTTACTGTAACTCTCCAGGTGATGGTTATGCTCACTAAAGTTTAAGAATGATTGTTCTAGTTTGTGTTACAAAATTGTGTAACATGAAAATCATTAAAAATACTTTGCAATCCCAAACTGACAGAAAATAATTTAGAGATGAACAATAATGAGGCACACTTTTCAAATAGCCTACAGTCTAACCTGGCTCTCATGTAGAACAAATCTTTGTATTTTATTAATTCCTACTGAAATCTAGAATTCTCTCTTTATGTAGCTAAATCTCTAAGCCAGTCTCACTATAGAAAGTTTTACTGTTTTCGCTTACCTAGTGAGTCAGAATAATAAACACATTAAAAGTTACTTATGCTCTTAAATTTTTGTTGTCTCATTCCAAAGCATTTATTGATCATTTCATAATGTTGACTGAGAAAGGGAAAACTCAGACCTCAGATGGTTCTGTACAATGTACAGACATGACCTGAAAGTGGACAGCTATAGCACTGGGACCTCCCTAAAGGACAATGGTGAAGGGAAGTTATTCCATTGAATAGAATTTTGAATGGTGTACCTCATTGTTCATTTTGTCTGGAAGGAGAAATAGCCAGATAGAAGGATCTATAATTATTCACCCTCTGGTGGTCATTTTCCCATTGTCACATGGGCGGAGCTTAATCTTCCCCTTCAGGCCTTTGAGCAGATTGCTCTTCACATGTCTGTCTTCCTCTCCCTATACTGGTCTCAGTTCATTTCTTAACTCCTCAGGTCTCTGACCACTATATATATATATATATATATATATATATATATGGCTAGCAACTTCTGCCTCCCTCTCTCTACCCAGTCACTTTCTACCTCCTTACTCTGTTTCATGTCCCTATGTGGCCAGTGGTTTAGGCCTCTGGTAAGCGACCTGAAAGCAACATGATTGAAAAATTGGTGATAAGGAAGTCCAGGGAAGAAGTATGTAGAGAGACCTCTCTGAATGGGCAAAGAATATGAAGATATTTATGTCCCATCTGAATATCCACCAAAAGATGACAACAAAAGTTGAAGATTTTAATAATCAAGTGGATAGAATAGAAATTGAAAGGTCTTTTTTTGGATATCAGTCAGCTTTTTTCCTCAGTCACTTCTGTCATTTCCCAATGGAATCATGTACAAGGTGTCCTTGTTGGCAGGGATGGAGGTAATCCATGGGTTAAGTAACCTGAACTTCTACTTACCAAGACTGACCTGGCTACAACCATAAGTGAGTACCCAATCTGCCAACATCTGAGAACACTGAGTCCCCACTGTGGGACCATTCCCCAGGGTCAGCTAGCTACCTATGGCAGGTTAATTACATGGGACTGTTTCTGCCATGTAAGGGATAATGTTTTGTTACTACAGAAATAGACAATTACTCTGGGTATGGTTTTGCCTTCCTTGCATGTGCTGTTTCTGCCCAAAATATCATCTGTGGACTGGCAGATAATATGTAAGTAAGTACATCTGGAATGCAGAAAATTCCTTAGGACATCTCTTAATACTACCATGACCTGTAATTAAAGTCAATGAAAAACTACAATAACCAATTAAAACAAAGGACAGTCGTTAAGAGATTGACCGCAAAGGGGACAAGGGAACTCTTGGAGTGATGGAACATTCCATATCATGATTGTAGTCATGGCTACACAATTATATATAACTGTCAAAACTCATCAAATTGTACACTTTAAATTGGTGAATTATATATATTAAAAATGTATTTATTTTTAATTTAACATGTGGTGTTATATTAGTTTCAGGTGCACAATATAGTGATTCAACAATTCTATACATTACTCCCTGCTCATCATGATACGTGTACTCTTAATCTCCTTCACCTATTTCACCTGTCTTCCCACCCACCTCCCCTCTCTGGTAACCATTTGTTCTCTATATTCAAGAGTCTTTTTTGGTTTCTCTTTTTTTCCCTTTGTTCATTTGTTTCTTAAGCAATAGTTTAAAACATGTTGTTGCAAATGGCAATATTTCATTCTTTTTATGACTAAGTAATATTATATACATACATCACACCTTCTTTATCCATTCGTCAGCGGACATTTGGGTTGTTTCCACATTTTGGCTATTATAATTAGTGCTATAATAAACATAGGGGTGCATATATATATATATATATATATATATATATATTCAAATTAGTGTTTTTGCATTTTTTCAGTAAATAATCTAAAAGTGGTATTACTGCATCATATGATAATCCTATTTTTAATTTTTTTAGGAACTTCCATGCTGTTTTCCACAGTGACTGCACCAGTTTGAATTCATAAAAAGAATACATGAGGATTCCTTTTTCTCCACATCCTCACCAACACTTGTTGTTTCTTGTGTTTTTGATTTCAGCCATTCTGCCAGCTATGAGGTGATATCTCATTGTGGGTTGGGTTTGCATTTCCCTAATGATGAGTGATATGAAGCATCCTTTCATGTGTCTGTAGGCCATCTGTATGTCTTCCTTGGAGAAATGTCTGTTCATGTCTTCTGCCTATTTTTTAATTGGATTATTTGTTTTTTGGTGTTGAGGTGTATAAGCCCTTTCTATATTTCTAATACTAACCCTTTAGCAGATGTATCATTTGCAAATATCTTCTCCCATTCAGTAAGTTGTCTTTTTGTTTTGTTGATATTTTCTTTTGCAATGCAAAAGCTTTTTATTTTTATATAGTCCAAATTGTTTATTTTGGCTTTTATTTCTCTTGCCTCAAGAGATATATTTAGAAACATTTTGCTATGGCCAATGTCAGAGAAATTACTGCCTGTGCTCTCTTCTAGGATTTTGATGGTTTTACTTCTCTCAGTTAGGTCTTTGATCCATTTTGAATTTATTTTTGTGTATGGTGTAAGAAAGTGGTCCAGTTTGAATTTTTTTTCATGTAGCTGTCCAATTTTACCAACACCATTTGTTAAAGAGACTGTCTTTTTCCCACCTTTTCCCACTGCATATTCTTGCCTCTTTTGTCATGGATTAATTGACCATATAATCATGGGTTTATTTCTGGACTCTTTACTGTGTTCCATTGACTTATGTGTCTATTTTTATGCCAGTATCATGTTGTTTTGATTACTACAGCTTTGAAGTATATCTTGAAATCTGGGACTGTGATGCCTTTAGTTTTGTTCTTTTTCTTTTTTTAAGATTGTTTGCTGAATTCTATTTTATATAAATTTTACCTCAATGCAGTTATATTAGAAAAAAGCTTTTCCAAGACAGCAAATTCCCCCCAAAAATGTTGAAAAACAAATAGCAGACAGGGAGAACATATTTGCAATACATGTACTTAAAATTTGTATTTCAACTGCAAAAGAAAAATAATTCTTATAAACACATTTATTTATTCATTCTTCTATTCAAGAAATAGTTTTTGGGCATATGACATTCATCATGCAAAGTCTCAAAGGTGAAGGATCAGTCCCACTGGGGGGAAAACAACACAAGTAGAAATAAAAAACAAAAACAAGAACAAAAAACTGCTCCTACAGAGCTTAAAATCTAGTTAAGGGAGACAGAATATTAAATAAGTAATTGAAATATAAAAGATATGATCTTGATTGTGATAAGGCTCAGAGCTATGCCTTCTTTGTCCATAGTAACTATATAGGTTTTTATCAAATACATTTTTGTATTAGCCATATCTGTAGCTCACGTTTTCTAATGTACTGTACTGTTTTCCCCTCTAATCATTTTTAACTCATATGAACTTGTTTCTAAGCTGCAAGGTAGAGAATAGATAAATCAATACATTTATTTTCTTAATTTTTTTAATGTTTATTTATTTTTAAGAAAGAGAGACAGAACACAAGTAGGGGAGGGACAGAGAGAGGGAGAGACAGAATCCGAAGCAGGCTTAAGGCTCTGAGCTGTCAGCACAGAGCCTGATGCAGAGCACAAACCCACTAGCTGTGAGATCATGACCTGAGCTGAAGTCGGATACTTAACCAACTGAGCCACCCAGGTGCCCCTAAATGAACACATTTAAAAAATATAACACAATGTTATAATATGTAGCAGGTTTTGAAGTGAGAGAGTAGAGCATTATACAAAAAATGCCAAGGATCTTTCTCAAAACTAATTGATCATTAGCATAACACTTATCTTAAAAGTATAAAATGGTTGAAGTCAGAGAAATGGTCTGAGGTTTAAGTGAGGTCACTTAAAAACCTGCTCAATAAAAGAAGGCTCCTGAACAGAGGCCAGGCTACCTCAGCAGAAAGACACCAAAGGAGGAAATTATTTTGAGAAACAATTTGCAGTGCTTAAGCATTTTCTCTCCTTGATCAACAGGAGGGAGGTCTTTGCTCATACCTCATGCCAAGTAAAAGGGGCTTTAGGGCATCATTCTGACAGCTTGATATGTGCCCTATGGAGCTTGATGGGGCAAAGGGACTGGTTTTCTACTCAATGTTGGAGAAAAGTGAGAGGTTCTGACTGGATTATCTGCCTGGCAATTGAGTTCACAGAGGTTACCATTGTCAGATCAAGCCACTATCCACTGTTGGCTCCCCAGAGGTGTGTATTTCCTATGGTTCAGATGTGGGCCCTGCATCAGGCAGCCAGCATAGGAGCCATTTACAAAGGCTCTACAAAATGCTGGTGGCAGATAACAAAACTGGCCAGCTGGAAGAGACATAAGGTATAGAGATGGTTTTACTTGCTAGTACAGTCATATTCTGATGTTAGTATACTCTGGCAGGTATTCAAAAGCTGACTGTTTTTATCATGTTGTGCTTTCATAGGTATCTCAAAGATTCTCCTACTGAGAACAACTAACTTCAACTACCTAAATGAGGACAAAGCCATTCCACCAGACTCCTGCTTATCTGCCCCCCTCAGCTCCAGCATTCTGCCATACCCTGCAGGGCTCTTTCCAGGCAGATCTCAAAGCAGCTGCATGAGACGCACTCAGATAGGATCTATTTTAAAATGACATCAGAACCACCCCTTCAAAGTCATCCCTTTTATATGATAAAACTAGTTTTTGAGCCATCTCTGCTGAAATTTTTACATAATTGTCTTTGTAACTCACTTAAGAATATGAGAGAAGAAAAAAAAAAAGACTATGAGAAAAGATACCACCTATTGGTTTGTTTTTAGCCTTTGGACCTCAACTGAAGCTAAGGCAGAAAGCATTCCATTTTTAAATTGTGTTAATAAACAAGCAAATCAGGATATTTTAAGTGTCAGTGCTGAAGCAAGTTAACACCATGGAGACACTGAAAGAAAAAAAATCAACAAAGTTTGGGTATGGGGAAAAAGAAGAAGCAGGAGTTAAGCATGACTTTAAGGATTAAGGTTGATGTATTAAAGGAAATTATGGGGGATTATTGCATAACTAGAATAAATTGACCATAGCCTTTTATTCATCTTCTTAAGTCTTTTCTTTTCCCCCAAATTCCTGTTAAAATCCATCAAAGAATTAAAAAGCTAACAACCTATAGAGAAGAAGAGATATGGGGCAGATATAATAGTAAAGTTATGGTCATTCTGCAAAAGCAAGAAGCACCCCTACTCAAGGTTTGGTTGGGATGTTAAGACTGATGACCCTACATACACACCAAGAGGGTATGAAAAGCTTTATTACTTACATAACTGTTGTCTCTAGGGAGAGCAGGGCAGGAATTTCAAACAGGTCTGAAATAGCTTACGAGAGCAAAGAAAGGAAACTAGCCTGGATTTTGTTGCAGTTAGGATGTGGAAATAGATGCAGAGTTCCCACGTAAGCAGGTAGAGATTTGCAAGGTTTGAATCTTTTAATGGTTCCAAGGTAGGGAGCACCCAGGTTTTCTTATCAGCTTGCCCAGTTGTGGGATACCATGGGTATGGGAAGGGATGAGGCTTCAAAGCTGTCAGTGGTCAATATCAAACAATGAAGTCTGTCTCCTCATGACAGTAGACTTTTTGAATCAGACAAAACAGTTGAAAGAAAGGCAAATCGCTGATTGGGAAAATTAGAGCCATTTTCAAGCAGAGGCAGGAAATTTAATTAAAAGTGAGGGTGTTTGTCATAGAGAAACCCTGAGAGGCATGTAGCAAGAACTATGAGGTTGAAATGAGGCTCATACTTTTCAGGAGCAACTTAAGGGAGCCAAGGACCAGTGAGGTAAAGCTTTAAAAACACAGAAGGAAAATGACTTCTCATTTATGAATCACGTTGAGTGGGGAAAAAAAGTCATTTTCAGACATTCAAGGTAAAACAATTTATTTACCATGATGACTCTCCTTAGGAAATGAAGGAAGGACAAAGGTTGGCATGATTGCATATTTTCCAGTCATTTAACGTATACATGGGAACATATGGAGGAAAACAGTGATTTACATAAACAACTAAGAAAATTCTTAAGATATACTATGGTTGAAACAAGCAAAAAACAAAGAGAGGTCAAGGGCAAAATTTGTTTTCTGGCCCAGAAGAGCAACAAATCATGATTGTAGATGAAGAAGTCCTTCCATAAATAAAAGGAATAGGAAGTAGAAGAAGGACAAGGGAGAGGAAGAAGGGAGAGAAAATATGAAGGGAAGGAAGGAAGGAAGGAAGGAAGGAAGGACAAAGGTTGGCATGATTGTGTATTTTCCAGTCATTTAACGTATACATGGGAACATATGGAGGAAAACAGTGATTTACATAAACAACTAAGAAAAAAACTTAAGAAATTATCAGTATGAATAGGAAAAAGTTCCATTAGACAATAAGTACAATTATAGTACACTACAGTATTTTATTCAGTAGAGAATTATGTTTACAGTCTCATAGCAATATAAACACTGACTGTTGATTTAACCAAAAATTGTAATTATAAAGGAAAGATGCAAGGACCAGAGGTAGGAATATGGTGTAAGGAGGCATATCCTCAGCTACCATATTAGAATGCTAGTAGATATAAAAATTCATCACTGAATTAGCCAAATAGAAATATGAATATAAATGATGACATATAAAAATAATACTGTTATGCCCAGAATTTATGATCCCCAAAGACAACCAGGGAGCCGAGTCCAATGCAAAAGCAAAGAGCCTTTATTCGAGCTAGCTCGAGCTCAATCCCCTACCTGCACCGACGCAGTGGTGAGATACCAGAGAGAGAGAGTTTCAAAAGCACAAAGGTTTTATAGGCGTCTAGGGGCAGTTGGGGGGGTGATGGTCGTGGCCTTAGCCGATTGGCTGGGGAAGGGTCAGAGTCCCGTTGCGCTGGTTGTCGGGCATGGTTTGAACGGGTGAGTGGGAAGTTACTCAAGGGGAGGAGGCGTGGTCTGAGGTTTGAACAGGAATTCCTTTCTGTGGTTTTCGGGAAAGGGGCCATGGCGGGGACTTAGTCACTCAAGATGGAGGACACAGAACAAGATGGAGGCGGCCGGCGTAGGTCTGCTCTTTCAATTACAAAGTGGTTCTTTGAGAGCAGAAAAAGAATTAAAAATATAATCCCTTCAGTATTCTTTGACATTTTGATTGTAAGCATGTATTACTTTGAAAAAAATAAAATGATTTTAATAATTAGAAATTAAAGTCAGGTGGACCTGAGAAGAAAAGGTGGGCTTAGGTTTAAATGTGTGGAGTTTGGAAAAAAAATTTTTTAAATGTTTATTTTTGAGAAAGACAGAGACAGAATGCGAGTGGGTTAGGGGCAGAGAGAGGAGACACAGAATCCGAAGCAGGCTCCAGGCTCTGATCCGTCAGCACAGAGCCCAACATGGGGCTCAAACTCACGAGCTGTGAGATCATGACATAAGCTGAAGTCGGAGGCTCAACCACTGAGCCACTCAGACACCCTGAAAGAAAATTTTTTAATGTTTATTTATTTTTGAGAGAGAGAGAGAGAGAGCGCGTGCATAGGGGAGGGTCAGAAAGAGAGAGGGAGACACAGACTCTGAAGGAGGCTCCGAGCTCTGAGCTGTCACCACAGAGCCCAATGTGGGGCTCAAACTCACAAAACGCAAGATCATGACCTGAGCTGAAGTCAGACACTTAACTGACTGAGCCACCCAGGCGCCCTAAACAAGTGGAGTTTGAGATCACTGCATGATACAGCCCTCAAACATTACCTGCTGATTTGATATTAGGGCTGAACTGGATAAAAGTAGAGAAACAAATACTAGACTCTTATAATAGAGAAGACATCTCAACCAGAGAAGTAAATTGTTCAAGGAACTTATGTATAAAAAATCAGCAATACAGAATGAAAAAAAACAGAATATGCCATTAACTTGCAGAAAGATCAAATTCTCCTCCAAGTATAGATTTCTATATTCATTTTTCTCACATGCTTCATTATTTTTCTAGAATTTCAATAATTCCCTTCTTTCTTTCAGTATAAAAATAATACTCATGAACAAACAAACACAAACCTCCCATCTCAAAAAGAAATTATTAGCAGAAATAATTTAAACTAGCAGAAGCAAATGCTCAGGAAGCATATAGATACTATGACTATCAAACTGTAACATGGGGGCCCCTGGGTGGTCCAGTTGGTTGAGCGTCGGACTTCAGCTCAGGTCATGATCTCACACTTCATGAGTTTGAGCCCTGCATCGGGCTCTGTGCTGACAGCTCAGAGCCTGGAGCCTGCTTCGGATTCTGTGTCTCCCTCTCTCTCTACCCCTCTCCTGCTCATGCTCTCCTTCTGTCTCTTAAAAATAAACAAATGTTATAAAAAATTTTAAAAAACTATAATGTGAGTGGCACAGATATTGTTTTCTCCAAAGTAGCCATTATTAATACTAAGTTTAAGTAGTAAAAATTCTATTTAATGATCTTATGTATTTTTTCATTGGCTAAAACAAGGGATTAACATGATACATTGTAAATGTTCCTTACTGAAACAGAAATGCTACTTTTTCTATGTGAATTGAACATTGACTTAAATCTTAAAAACAAATAAACAGTTTTTGATGGTTTTAATGGTTTCTATTTGCTTTCAATAAGCTTATAAAATATTAATCAAAAACTTCTACAGCAATGAACTCAAAACAGACCCCCACTGAAGTCTTTGTGATGATTTTAGAGCAAGGAGAAATACACATTCCTTCCACTATGTCACTACACAGGAAAACTGTTTCATAATAAATGATCTCACAAGAATTTCATAATGATGAACATATGCTCAGCTTTTTAAAATCCTGTAGTTTCAATGTTTAAAATTAAACAGAGACAAAAATGCAGAGAATACCCATCTTCTGAACACAGAAAGAAAAAATAAGATGTAAATAAGATCTACCCTTTTAAGCACATTTTTTAAAAGACCTTTTTTGGGCATATTCCTAATTATTCCCTTTGAGTAAATACAGCAAATTAAAATTGGATTTTAGATACATACCCGTGTGATTCAAAATCTTTAGAAATGATTTGCTGAATTATCCACCACCAGCAATTTCTCTCCCATACTTGCAAAAATCCCGGATTACCATTTTTTAAATATATACAAATTTATTAGGAAAAATGATGTTGTACATTTATTTAATCTTTTTTCTTTATTATTTGCAATATTTATTTATTTATTTATTTATTGTTTGTTTGTTTGTTTGTTTGTTTATTTTTACCAAATAGAGATATAAACCTTTACTTCACGACTTTGTCATAATTCACTTTCTAGTAAGACATGTACTGGGGACAGTTTAAAATACTAGGAAAGCTAGATGCTGGGTGTCTTCCAGTCAGGGAGCAAAGATGTGGTCACTCCAGGGCCAATGCATTCCTGGGGATCTCCAGGCAGCATAGGCCACACGCACCAGCATCATCCAACCCCAGATTTACTTGGAGCCACCTCTTTTCTTGGGGCTGTTAGTCCTCATTTCATGCCAAATTTTCACTAGAGGCTCTCTGTTCTTCCATGTGAGTTCATGACCATAAGTAATATACCATATTCCAAAGACAGCTCCCCCAAGATGTGCTGCATGATCAAAAAATTTCCCTTCCAGGATCATTCCTGCTCTGTCCATGGTAATAATGGCTTTTAGGGCATTCCCTGCTGTGAATGTGAACATTAGAAGGAAGATAATGGCGAGCCTCCCTTCTGGGATCTTTGTGTACACGGTAGCAAGGACAGTCATGATAGCGCCTGATGCACCAAGTGATGGTCCATATCTTCCTGTGGCGAATTTACACACATAACTGACGAAATTGGAAATAACGCCTGCAGATAAGTACACTGCCATGGACTGTTCTTGACCCAGAATGTTCACTATGCTGGAGGAGAAGCTCCACAAAACATACATATTTGCTGCCATGTGAAACAAGGAGAAATGACTGAATATTGACAGCAACATTGGAGAACAAGGGACCTTTGAGGCTGAGTTGGATGTGTAATATCTGATCACTGTCTGCTGTAGAGAAGGTACTCTCCATAAACAGAATACAAAAACATTTGCAGCTATGATACCTTTTGGTTTGATTTCTCTTCCCTTGAATGACTAAAATGTGTAAGCTAACACAAACCTGTCACAGTCTGCTGGTCATCACTTAGGTTATTCCAGCACTTGTTAATCTCCTTCCTGAAGTCTCCTTCCTTTTGTGGTCTTATGCTGTCCAACCAACCAGATTTTATACCATCAAAATAACTCTGGACCCTGGATTTCAGTGATTCATATGGCCAAATGACAGCCGATCCAAATGCACACCTTGTAAACCCAATAGTGAAAAACAAGGGCTTTACAAGGGTCCTTATAGGACAGGGAGAAGGATAAAAGACTGTTTCTTCTACAGGAGGAATCAAAGCACTTCTCTTGCATATTTCACCACTTGTTCCGGTGATCTTCTAGTTTCAACCTTCCTGGGTGCTTTTCTGAATCCACATTTTTGCTGAATAAAAAAGTTAAACCTGTGTCCAAGCAGTCATGGCGGGGCTGGGGCCACACTGAGCTCCTTGCAGCTGCGGCCGCCTGCCAGGAGAGCCACGCCTGGCCACACCCCCAGCCTCTCTGCACCCAGCCTCCTATATCTAAACTTTTACTGCATATTTCACTTATTAGTAGAAGCTTTTTAATATTGATAATAATACTTTGTAATATGTTACAAATATTTTCACATTTTTCAATTTATTTTTAATAGATCAAATTATGGTGGTGATGGTTCTATCACCTGCATATATCTATTAGAGTATGAAAATAAAATTCAATATTCAGATGAAAGATCATATAATGTTACCTAGTCTTTTTTGTTTGGTTGTTTCTGAGCTGAGTGTTCTTTGTCACAAATATATCAAAGAAGAAGTTCAAGGCTAAAACTTTATTCATGAACAGGGAGCTGGACATGACATCATTCTTTTCATTCAATTAGCTAGTCTTGTTTTTAAATTTTTTTAGAACTCCTGATTAAATTGGTTAAACCAGTTGAGTCCAATTCATCTGCTTTGAGATACGATAATTTTTCTCAAATACCATAAACATGACAAAAATAATTTTCATCTTTTTTCAAATTACCCTAAATATGATATTTAATAATTCACAAGTTAACAGTGGACTGTATGTGAATTATGTTGCTTAGTTAATTGGAAATCTTTAGAGGAATATTAATCTTTTTCATGCTTGTAGTCTCAGATTAGAAACTTTATATATCTATGTTCCACAAAGACTTCTGGCAACTAGATAAATTAACTTCTGGAAGTAGATAAATTAACTCCACAAAAGTAGAACCTTGAAAAACAAAAGTTTCAGACATTAGAACAAATATAATTTTGCTGGCTAAATATTCATAGTGGCTTGCTTATTCTTTAATTTACATAAGATTCTCTTGGCCAGTGCTACAATTATATAAGCAAACATTTTTACATCTAGGAAGGAGATGCTAACACTAGATAGGTAGCCATATAAACATCATATATAACCATATATAAACCTGATTAGACATCTGGTCTAATGTCATACATACACAACTGCATCTCCAAGAGTTGAACCCAAATGTATTAACTCTATTCTGAATTTTAGGTACTTTATGCTGATCTTTCATGTTCCCATTCAAAGTATTGTTTTTAAAATTCATTATTCACAATTCTTCTATCTGTCATTTTTAATAGATATTAAATTGGAAAAATGTTTTTTGGAAAGGGGGGTAATAGTCATTCATACTACTCTCAGAATGATTGCATAAAATTCTGATTATTTCTTATGCATCAATATAGCTAAAGTGATTAGTGTATAGTTTTCACTTTCTATTAGCAGGAACAAAAGGGATTAAAAAATACTGCCAGCATTGTGTCCCAATAACATGTGACATTTGTAGAAGCTGGTTTAAGAACTGGATGATTAAAATCTGATATTGTTTTCTCCTATCGCAAAGGCAAAGAAAAAGTATATGGTACTAAATTTGTAGGAGAAACACAAATTTATGACACTTTACTGTGTTTTAATCTAATAATTTTATGGTTTGAAAATGTTACTTTAAACATTTAATTAATATATTTATTCATTTATTATGTGTATTTTCTGTTCGCTGGGGCCTGTATTATCCAGTTACTTCTATAAAGTAATAAACAAACTTATATGATAATGTGATTTTAGTGTTGTTAATGTGAAGGATTAATTATTAAGGATTTCCACTATCCTTATTTTCTTAGAGTAAGGCCTATTTGGTCATGGTATTTTTTTAATAAAATGTTAGATTAATTTGCAAATTATCATTTAGTTTGTTGCATTATTAGTTTTGCTCTTTTTCGTGTAAATATCAAGTAATGAAATTCAGCTATTTATTGAGTAATCTACCTTTCCTGACTCATTTCACATACAATATGCATTATATGCGATTTCCATTATACATGAATTTGTTTTGAGCTCTACTCTTCTTTGTTTATTTATTCTCTAATAAAGCTTTGGAGAATGTATTGATCTCATAGAGCAAGACATTCCTCATTGTTCTTATTTTTTTTTACAAGATGTCATATTTATTCTTTTGCATTTTCCCCTTCCATTTGAACTGTGAAATTAAATTGTCAATTTAGAAATCTTAGTGTGACTTAAACTAATATTGAACTGAATTTAAAATGTGAAGAGAATTTATATCTTTACAATATTGAGTGTTCTCACTTGTGGATGGGGCCAATATATAGTTATTCAGATCTTTTAGGACATCTTCAGTTTTGGGGAAATCTTGAACATTTTTTGAAGCATTTATAACAAATTTCATTGTCTTATTGAGTATTTTGAAGGATATCTTTTTAAAGTAAATTTTCTAATTGGCTTTCACTGAAGTAAAGGGATCTATATTTTCAGTAATTTTAAATTCATATCCATTCATCTTAAAAAACTCTCTTAAGAGTACATATAACTTTTAAATAGAACCTTACATATATTTTTGGTAGACAACCATATTTTTAAAAATTGTTTTTAATTTTTAAAATTTATTTTTGAGAGAGACAGAGACAGAGTGTGAGCGGGGAAGGGGCAGAGAGAGAGGGAATCACAGAATCTGAAGCAGGCTCCAGGCTCCAAACCATCAGCACAGAGCTGAATGTGAGGCTCTAATTCACGAACTGTGAGATCATGACCTGAGCCGAAGGCAGACGCTTAACCAACAGAGCCACCCAGGCTCCCCTTTGGTAGACAATCATATTAATTGTGAATAATGACTTTTGTCATTTCCTTTCCAATATCTTACATATCACATTGGTTTTTCTTATTTGATTGCTTGGATCTTATTCTTGATTTTGATAAAACTTTCCAAATATTCTTAAATATAACATTGTCTATAAGTTTTTGGAAGGTTAACAACATTCATTCTAGCCCTAGTTCCTTATAAATTTTATCAGGATTAGATTTTTATTTTATCAAATACTTTCTATACAGTAATTTATAGAGTAATGTAATTTTTTCTTGGTTAATATGATAAAAATTAATATTAATATTTTTAAATAACATCTACTGGCCATGCTATTTTTCAAATAAATTGCTAAATTTAATTGCCTTTAATTCCTTTTTATATCAAATTTATACTAATCTTAAATTCATTGGGAAATTATTGATTTATCAAATATTATGAACTGATTTAAATTTCATAATTATTTCTTTGTGATATTAAGAGGAATGTGTGCTCAAAACTATTTGGATCTGCCAGTTTTTTTTTTTTAGATATGTGTGTGTTGTTAATTTAAAATAATTCCACCATACTTAAACTGGACAGTAACATGCAAAAAAATGAACCTGGACCACTTTCTTACATCACACACAAAAATAAATTCCAAATGGATGAAAGACCTAAATATGAGACAGGAAACTGTCAAAATCCCAGAGAAGAACACAGGCAGCAACCTCTTTGACCTCGGTCACAACAACTTCTTACTTGACAAGTCTCCAGAGGCAAGGGAAACAAAAGCAAACATGAACTACTAGGACTTCATCAAGGTAAAAAGCTTCTGAATAGTGAAGAAAATAATCAACAAAACTAAAAGGCAACCGATGGAATAGGAGAAGATAGTTGCAAATAGCATATTGGATAAAGGGGTAGTATCCAAAATCTACAAATAATTTATCAGACTGAACACCCAAAAAAACAAATAATCCATCTAAGAAATCCATTTAAGAGACTCCTAAGGATAGAGAACACTTTTCCAAAGAAGACATCCAGATGGCTGACATGAAAAGATGCTCAACATCACTCCTCATTAGGGAAATACAAATCAAAACCACAATGAGATACCACCTCACAAAATGTCAAAATGGCTAAAATTAACAGCACAAGAAACAGGTATTGGTGAGGATGTGGAGAAAGGGGAACCCTCTTCCACTGTGAGGGAATACAAACTGATGCAGTCACCCTGGAGAACAGTATGGAGGTTCCTCAAAAAGCTAAAAATAGAACTACCCTACCATCCAGCAATTGCACTATATATATATAATGGAATATTAGTCAGCCATCAGTAAGAATGAAATCTTGCCATTTGCGATTATCGATTATGTGGATGAAGGTAGACTGTATTATGCTAAGCAAAATAAGTCAGTCAGAGAAAGACGAATATATGATTTCACTTACATGTAAAATTTAAGAAACAAAACAGATGAACTTGGGGAGGGGGAGAAAAGAAAAGAGAGAGAGAGTAACAAACCATAAGAAACTCTTAAAGATAGAGAACAAATTGAGAGTTAATGGAAGGAGATGGGCTAGATGGATAGGTATTAAGAAGGCACTTGTTATGGTGAGCACTGGATGTTGCATGTAAATGATGAACCATTGAATTCTGCTCTTGAAACCAATATTGCATATAGCATGTGAACTTAACAGAATTTAAATAAAAATTTGAAAAGAAAAAGTAAAATAATTCTACCATAATTAATACTAATATGTTATCCTCTTATGTTGGGTTCAATATTCAGATTTTTCCTATCGTATCTACTTCTTCCAGCTTTCTAAAATGTTAATATAAATATGAACTAGAATTATTTTACAGCGCTAATTCCTATCTGCAGTTATTGCTTTTTTGACATTAAATTTTTAATGCAAAAGTGCAAAAACTCTTTTGTCACTTGATTGGCGTTGTTAATGAAGTCTTGATTTTTATTGTTTTCTATTGTTATTGCATTTTTCTGCTTGATTTCTGATTTTATCAATATTAACTCTTCCTTTTAATTTACAGGCTTATTTCATTGTTCATTTGCTAGCTTTTTCAAATGAATGTCCACTTAACTCTCAGTCTTTTTTCTCTAATTTGGGAAGCACTTTCTTTTTATTTTTTTTTTTTTTACTATTTTTTTAATGTTTATTTATTTTTGAGAGAGAGTGAAAGACAGAGTGTAAGTGGGGAACGGACAGAAAGAGAGGGAGACACAGAATCCAAAGCAGGCTCCAGGCTCTGAGCCTGATGTGGGGCTTGAACTCACAAACCATGAGATCATGACCTGAGCTGAAGTTGGATGCTCAACTGACTGAACCACCCAGGCATCCCTGGGAAGCACTTTCTTGACAAAGCATTGTCCTTTTTTGTTCCTAGTCTCTTACATTCAAAATCAAGCTAAAACCTGATGTCTACTAGCCTACTATGTTAAAAAGAAGACCGCAATCCCAAATTGGAGTCATTTGTGCTAAACACCACATTAGCAAACCAAGACTTAATACTTAACCTAACTGCAGTTTCTACCCCCTAGGAATGTAACCTTTATCCAGTCAACATGGCATTACCTGGGTAACACTAATGAGAAAGTTTGACCTTTAGGCCCCTTCCATTCCCTAAGGGGAAAGTGACCTTGCCTGAAACAATGCATTGTTTGCTAAGAAGTTCCGTTTTCCATCCTCTTTCCACCTTTCAAAGTCTTTCCTTTTCTAGAGCTCAGTAGAAGTTCTTTTCTATTTCTATTGCAATAGATTCACCAATGGCTAAACATAGCCAATTACATTTTCAAATTTACTCAGCTGAATTTTGTTATTTAATAGCTATTATTACCATTTTATAGATATGGAAACTGAGGTACCACAAGTTAAATACATTACCCAAGTTCCCTTACAATTGAGTGATCAAAAAGAATGTTAACCATGGAAGACTTTGATTCCCAATCCTGTGTTCCAGATCACAATATCACAATGCAGACATCATTACAACTGAAGGAAAGATTTGATTTTTCCTTTAAATATATCCAGTTTTTATCCTATCATTTAGAATGCCAGATTCAATGTCCAAATATTTTTCAATAAGGAAGACAAAGTAATTTATCACATTATCACATCTTAATTTAAGAACACTGTTTCCAAATTTGTAATAATGATTTTCAAAGCCAAGTTCATTGAATGCCTGTGTGCTTGCATTTGTAAGAAATGAAAACAATGTCATGTTAACAAAAGGCAATATATTTCTGCTTCAATTAATTTTCTATTAACCAAGAAATAATTCATGAAACAAATCTAATTAGACTACACTGTAAGAAGATACAAGGACATAATACTAGGACACAATAGACTTCTTAGTTAGCTAAACCTACAATCAAGGATATAATCTCTCTGGAAGGATTCAGAATGAATTTTTTTTATATTGTCTCCATTTTTTTCGTCTTAATCTAAATTGAAGCTAAAAGTACACAAGAGAGGGTCACCTGGGTGCGTCAGTCGGTTAAGCATCTGACTTCAGTTCAGGTCATGATCTCGCAGTTTGTGAGTTTGAGCCCTGCGTTGGGCTCTGTGCTGACAGCTCAGAGCCTGGTGGCTGCTTTGGATTCTGTTTCCTTTTCTCTCTCTGCCCGTCCGCTGCTCACACTCTGTCCCTCTCTATCAAAAATCAACATTAAAAAATAATAAAAAAATAAAAAGTACGCTAGATGTTTTATCAAACCACAACTTATGCCAATGATTATTATCCAGTTTCCTTGAGCATTAATCCAACCCAACAAAATATATTTGTTCTCAATACTATTGCTGTATTACTTTGTCTGTGTATGGTGTTTAAAATCTAATTCTGAAGTCTTTGTGAATGCTCAGCCAAAAATGCTGTGGTAAATAAAAGCAATTATAATTATGGTTAGTTTGGATAATGGTTTAAAATAGTCGATGCATTCTCTTTTGATGTAATAATATAATAAGAGAAAATATCCAAGAAGTTGTATTATTAAATGGACATAATCCAAGTTATCATTTCCAAGAGAAATTCACTAAATTTATATAATGCCTCTTCCAGTAACTAAATGAAGGCAGCACAGGTAATTATACCACAGAAATGATGTAATGATTCATGGGTTGAAAGGAATAAGAGAATGTGACTCATCAATGAAGATACATTTTAAGGAAAGAGCAAAGGGTAGATTAAATTAAGGAGTTATAATTTAATAGTTGTCATTTCTGAAGCTTACAAGAAAACTTTACTGTAAAAAAATAAAAATTGTAAAAATGGTTGCTGATGGAGTCAGAGAGCCAAAGCTTAAAAAAAATTTTTTTGAAGACACAGAGAGGCAGAGGGAGAGTGACAGAGAGAGAGACAGCAAGGATAGAGTTCTTATTAAAAATAATTTTGGGAAATTTATTCTCTAATTATATTTTCCCAAAGGCCAAATTTAAATTTGTCTGTGATCTGTGGTATATGATGATACCTCAACTTTATATATTTAAATACTATGTGCTCAAACTGTATTCACAATCATACTGTTGAGAAGGAAAATGAAAAAGGAGCTTAACACAGATATAAAAGGAGAATATAAAACCAGTAGTGAGTACCTAAAAACTACTCAAATTATTTAAAGGTGTCCCCACTTATAATATAGCATAAGTCCAATCTCTACCGCATTATCAAGTATTTTATAAATCAAGTAAAATTTTACTATATTCTTCCCCTAAGAAAAAATTATTATTAACATTTTACCAAATAAAAGATTATAAGACTCAGCATAGTCATTTAGCAACTAAAACTACACTAGCAGCTTACTATATAAATTTGCTATAAATAGTTTTTGTTGAGTAACCTATTTTAATGCTATTCTTTCTTTTCTTTTATGAGAAAGTTCCCTTTTATTTTAGTAAGACTTTGTGGTGAAACAAGCCAACTCAAAAATGAAATTTTCATAATGACTAAAATAGACACAATGTATGTTGAAGTGGAAAGAACATAACAATTGGAGAGCTGCATCAATGACCTACTGAGATTTCAGACCCTCCATTCAATATGGCACTTCCAGTTGGCTTGCCTGACTCCCACTCCTTAATTCATTTGTCTCCATAGTGCATATTACCTTCTGATATGCTATATAATTTACTTATTTACATTTCCTTAATTTGTTGAATCCTTCAACACCAACTATAGAGTCCTGAGAAGAACGTAGTTGTAGAATGAATGCATATTTTTACAGGGTTAATGAGCAAAGACAGAATTGAACAAGCCCATGTCTCTCTTACATTTCTGATAATCAGGCCCAAAACAGATGAGAGCCACTATAAACTTGAATAATATTCATAATGTATAATATTCTTATCTTGGAATAAAAAGACTTAGTGATCTCTTAGTGAATTTGTGTTCAGCCTGTGACATTATATGAATAATGGTTATATAAGCAGGCTTTAAGAACAAACTTAAAGTACATATTCTCTCTAGTTTATTTTTGGGAAGAACATAAATTGAATAAAAGTTAAGTAAATATTTGGATTCATCAGTTTAAGGTTATTGTATTTACTTATGTTCAGTAAAAATGCAGTCCCTGATTTAATATCTATTTATATTTTGATAAACTCATTTTGAAAGGTTTATATTCAAGAACATGACGTTCCTTTTCTAACATTCACATATAATTAGAAAACGATTACTTGTATTCATTGACTTAAAAATGTATTAACAAAAAAGAAAACTATACAAAACTGTTTAATATATGTTTCAGGATCTTCTAGGTTTTATTTATGTAGAAATAAATTCAGCATATAAATATTTGAGATTTATATCTACATATGGAAATTGAAACAAAGAAATGGCCTTTTTAATACATACTATATGCTGAATATATGGTTTTATTTATGTGGTTTATGTATTATTTTTAGAATAGAATTCATCATCATAATATTTTCCAAATGGGATCCCAGGTAATGTTAAGGTTAAATTTAAAGTATGGTTTAAAGAATTAATTTAAAGTATAGTTAGCTATCATCTTGTATGCCATGATATTATCTACCCTGCTTTAAAGGCTGTAGGAAATATTGGTGCTTTTCAGAGACATTTCTGGTTCCCCTCCTTCTGATCCATGGTAGGATTTCATTTCCTAGTTTCCATGAAATTAGATGTGGCTCTGTGACTTGCTCTGGTCAATGAAATGTGTATGGAATTGTTGTGAGTTACTACCATGGAGAAAGAGTTAAGTGCCAGCATATGATCCACCCTGTTTCCTTTGACTTCCTTAGTAACTAATGACATTATGGATGGTGAATTTTCCACTATTCTGTATTCCTGAGTAAGGATATCATAGAGCAGAACCTTCATTTAACCTTCAAGAATCATATAGAATGCAAAATATATAAATCTTTGTTATATTAAGCCACTAATATTTGGGCATTGTTTGTTACTGCAGCACATTCTAGCCTATCCTGAATAATACACAAATTGTCACTTTAAAGTGAGTGCTGGTATTTTAAAAATTATTGTATGGAATCTTAGCTTAAAGTTTAGCTTTCTAAAAGCAAGGAAACTGTCATGGTGTAAATAAGGGTGTAATGCCAATAAAATCTTTCATTTAAACAAATGACTCAGGGAAAAGAAACACTAGAAAGAAGTAAGTTTTCCCTGCATCAAGAAGATTAAGGGACATTCGGGGGGGGGGGGGGAGTTTAAAATAGGAGAGAGGAATCAATGGAAGATTTTGGAGGCAAGGAGGGAATAGGAGATGGAGAAAAAACAAAGTTTGAAAGCTAAATGGAGATTAAAGCCTACAGAATAAAGGATAATAAGAGTCTTAGCTATTTGTGGGTGGTAAAATGAGAATGGACAAGAATATGAGGAAATAATTCCAACGGTCCCAAGGAAGATAGTTTTGTTAAGGCTGTGAATGTTGGGGTGACAGAAGCAGTAGGGTTTTCTCAGGTACATAGAATTCTGAGGCTTACATTTGATTTTGCTGATGGAGGAATAATGGCTGCAGAAGAAAAATGTTACTTAAGCTCTGCAGGCATTCTGGAGACATCCAGAAATGGAGATCTTCAAAGGAATAATTCTGCTCTAAGCACATCAGCTTCCTCTTGACCTCTGCTATAAAAGTGCTCTAAGATCCTATAGGGGCAGTCTTTCTCTAAGCATATTCACACTCTTGACCACTGCCAATGTTGTATTACAAATCTCTCCTTGTAACACTTTCTTCTATCTCATATTACTAACAGTTATGTATGTTTTATCATCCATATGAAGGAATATCTGTGCCTGATTTCTTTTTAAATTTGTCATTATATAGTGTCTGCAATGTATTAGACAAAATATTCATTATTCTACTCAACCAGTATCGAATGCCTACTTGGTTCTAGGTATTATGCAAATGAGAAAACAAAAAGGAAGAAGGCATACTACTGATTGTGTTACTCATGGTTCATCTAGAGAAACAGAACCAACAGGATGTGTGTGTGTGTGTGTGTGTGTGTGTGTGTGTGTGTGTGTGTGCGTGTGTGCTGAGAGAGAGATTTTCAGGAATTGGCTTACATGATTGTGGAAGCTTAGTAAGTCCAAAATTTGTGGGGTCAGTTGTCAGGCTAGAGACTCAGGGAGGAACTGCCATTAAAATCCAAAAGAATTCTACTGGAAAAATTCCTTCTTGCTCAGAGGAAGATAGTCTTTATTCTATTAAGGCTTTCTTCTGATTGGAGGAGACCCACCCACGTTATCTGCCTTACTTGAAGTCCAACAATTTAAATGTTAATCTCATCCAAAACATATCTCCACAGAAACATGCAGAATAATTTTTGCCAAATGTCTGGGCACCTTGGCTTAGGCAAGTTGACACATAAAATTAGTCATGATATTCATCACAAGAATCACTAAATGGAAATCTAGTAAGGGAAAGAGATGCATAAAAGTGAATTTCCAATGCAGTGAAAAAAATGGATGAACAGAGTACAATGGGAAAATATTTGGAGTATGGAGCCAAACTAAACTGACAGGTCAAGAAAGGTTTATGAGAGATGTTAAGTTATTAATGAAAATAAGAAGTTATTCTGATGGGGTGTGTGTGTGTGTGTGTGTGTGTGTGTGTGTGTGTGTGTTACTAGTGGTAGTAATAATGGTGGTGAGATACGACATAACAAAAATATTCTACCATAGAATGATGGAGTAATGGTACCATATATAAAGGGCCAGAGATGGAAGAAAGCATGAATTACTTGAAAACTGCATAAGAAATGAAGCTAGAAAGGTTAAGAATGTTTCTATTTTAAGGGTTCTTTGAAATTAGCCTAACACATTTGGAACTTTTCTTAGGAAATCAGTGCAGAATTTTGAGTTGGGAGTAACAAGATCAGATTGGAATTTAAGAACAATCACTTTTGCATCAGGTAGTGGACTAGAACAAGAGAGGGCAAAAACAACACAATCAGTCTGAAGGATAATGCTTAATTAAATAATACTCAGAAAATATTTCAATTTCCAGAGATCCCAATTTATTGAGAATATTTCAATTCATGTTTGTCAATACATGTAGATTCAGGGTAGTCACCTTCAAATTAATTACAGTTTTTCTCCTAGGGCTATTTCACGCGTTTAGAGTTTGTGGAAATTAAATTACATGGGATCCAAACTGGTCTAATTAGCAATCGATAACAAATGTATGACATTGAGACAAGATATAGGGAGGAAATCTAGTGAGCTTGGAATAAGCCCTTGTACTATAAACATGCTTCTGTGATGTAATTTTAAACAAACAACCATGCTCACTCAACACCAGCATTCCAGT
Source organism: Prionailurus viverrinus (assembly GCF_022837055.1). Classification (NCBI taxonomy): domain Eukaryota; kingdom Metazoa; phylum Chordata; class Mammalia; order Carnivora; family Felidae; genus Prionailurus; species Prionailurus viverrinus. The sequence continues at coordinate 84,174,453 of NC_062562.1, read as the reverse complement.
TTTGAACCTCTTCCACATTCAGCATTCCACTCCCTTGGTTTACTCCCTTGGGTTGTTTCTGTGATAGTATTTCTCTAACAAATTTTTACCATATTTTGAAAGCAGTCTGATTTTGATGTCCCACAACACTGATATTTGAATATTGCGTGTTCTAAACAAATGTTGCATAAATACATAGAAAAATAAAAGCAGAGCATTTCCAGCCTCTTTGAGTAATTAATTAAGTATCCTTCTGAGTAATGACGGTAAATAATCACTACAGAAAGTAAAGCCCATCACTTACTAAATAGTGAATTCTATTAAAAAAGATAAAATAGATCAGCTGAGATCACACTGGTTTAAGCCCATCCCTGTGAGATAAGAAAAATAACTGGATAGTTGGGTTGTCCTATTTGTGGCGATCTGTCTGAAATATTGCCTAGTTCAAATGTGCATGTTAATTGTGCAAATTTGCAGTGTTACTTCTGAATTTTAAATAATATGACATTATAACTCCTTGATAAGCTAAAATCTGTGGCTTCAAAACCATTTGTGATTACACTAAATGTTTATTTATTGGCCTATTTTGTATTTTAATACATATTATTTCTTTAAATGAAATAGGAACTTTTTATTGAGTAGTAGCAAATGAGAAGACTTGAAGTCACAGTCTTGAGCAAGCAATTTTTTTTGGATTAAGCCCATATCTCAACGGGATATAACATGGAGCTACATGAACAAAATACTGCCACTGAATTGTAGCACCATAGAAATACATAACACTGTATTAAACCACTTTCTGGTTTTATAAAATGTAAACTGAAAGTAATGAACTGAGATAAAGCCAACCGAAGAGAAAACAATATCTGTCCAGATCCAAAAGCAGAAGGAGGAATAAACTGCTTACAACACTTCAGGGATAAAATGGCCATTGCTTGTAAAAAGCTCCCATGATCAGCACAATTACTTTTTCTCACGATCAAAACATTCATAGTTTTTTTAGGAAGACTCTATATATCATATCCAACTCTAAATGTACTATACATCCTCTTGAAAAGCCCTTCCAAAGTTATTGCTCTAAGAGTAAACTTCAAATGCTGCAATATTCACAAAGGAAATTTTCTCCCAATATTACTATATCCACCTGCTCTCTATTTGCATCCACACAACTAGATAGGACAGGTGAAAACACAAACTCTCACTGACTAGCCTCCCTTCAAATTTATGACCATTAAATCAAGAGGTTTCTCACTGTTGCCCATAAGTATAGTACTGTTCCTCGACCATGTAGGCTTCCACACTTCAAGATGACTATTTCATATCTTCACTTCCTCTCTTGAAAACTATTCCCCATCCTTATTCTCAGTGCATTAGTATGTTTCTATTTACAAGAGAAAAATGAAATAGTGGGAAGAAAATGTCCTCAAGTCCTCACCACTGTATCTATCCATCCATGAGAATCAATGCCCACATATTTTGCCTTTCCTCCTATTATTATCAATGAACCCTCCCAGCCCTTAGCTGTGGCCAGTCTCTCCATTTCCCCCCAAGTCTCCATCCCTTCTCATCTATCAGAGGGTATCTCTTGAGGAATTATCTCCTCATCATCTAGTAACGTCAATTTTTCCTTTCTATTGGATCATTCTCATCAGTGTGCAAATATGCTATTATTTCTCCTGTCCTAGAATAGTACCCTCAATTGTTCCAGCTTCCTCCTATAGCTAACTCTGTATTTTTTTGCTCACCTTTTCAGAATTTTTCATTTCCAATTCTTTCTTCAACTCACTCCAACCAGGTTTTTGTATATGATGCTTGACATGTCCAAATTTGAGCTCCCAACATGCCTGATATCCACCTTTCCACAACATATGTTTTTCTTAAAACCTTTTCCATTTCATTCTTCCATTTGCTCATTCCCAAACATTTGGAGCTATAGTTTATCACTCTCTTTTTCCCCACCTCACAGACAATCCATTGAAAAATCCTGCCAAAATCTATCTTCAAAATATATAAAAAATTTAAAATATATATAAAGTATAAAAAGAGACCAATTCTTATATTTGCACTTCTGTCAGTTTGGTCCCAGCCACCATGATATCTCGCCTGAATGCACACCCTACTTACTGTTCTCCTAGCTTTTGCCTCATATCAATCCATTTCTCACAAGTACTTAGTGAATGTTAATCCTCTGTTTAAAAAAAAATGGTGCAATGGCTGCCCTAGTCATTCAGAGTAAATAAAAGTTACTATTATAGCCTTTAAAGCTCTACTATGGCCCATTAAGTCCCCCCCCCCCACCTTAAATCTCTTACCTTATCTTCAACCTTCTCATTGCTTCTTCTCTGCTCCAACTATGTCTTTCTTTCTCACTATTTCTCCAACACAGCCGACATACTACCATTTCACAGGCTTCTTACAAATACCTTGTCTGGAATGATCCCCACCACCTTTTCCCTCACTCTGTAGGCTGTTATCCTACTCAAGAAGGTCTTCCCTTATGGCCACATTTAAAATTCAATTTTGCCACTTTGTATTTCCTCCCTCTTTCCTGTTTTCCTGTTCTCTTTGGTAGGTATCACTATCTATCATACTAAACAACTATATATATATGCATATATATATATATATATATATATATATATATATATATATAATTTGAACTTAGGTTTGCTTGTAAACTGGCTTTATGGGGGAAAAGTCTGCCTTGATTTGTAGCATTTGCTGAACTGCATTGTATCCACAGAGATGAATTGTGTGTGTATGTTTTTACCATTCTGTTCAACGACATGTGGGTAGCCTGAAGTTGGTCATGATTAGCAAATACCATATAATATTTACTTACTTACTTAATTAATAAGCTAGGACAATTCAAATAAAAGTATTCTCTTCCAGCTAGGAGGAAACAAAGATATTCAATATAGCCAATGGCACATGACCATAAAATCAAGTGGATTTTGTTCTTATGAAACACAATGGGAAGGAGACTATTGGGACAGAGATTTCAAGTAGAAGACACAGTTAAGAGTATGATACCTAAAAAAAAATTAAAAATTAAAAAAAAAGAGTATGATGACTAGATGGTGAAGGTGTGTAGCTTGAAATTCCTCGCTCTCTGACCTATCTACCTAATATTTACTATCACTACCTAAATATTTACTATAATAACTTGCAATATTTTACTCAGAATTTGAAAGCTGAATTGAAAGTCCTGCTATAATGAAGTTGCATATACAGAGAAGCAGTTGTGACTACTTTAATTCCTCGGTAGGATCACTTTTCATGGTCTTAATGGTTAACAATGAATCATCGTATCATCTTCCCCACACTATTGAGTGACAACATCTTCCAAGAAGATGAAAAGTCTCTGAGTTTTCAAAAACAGAGAAATGTATGAGACCTAAAAAAGACTTCAAGCTTAGAAGAAAATTTGGAAGTGATACAGAATATTGACAGGAGTAAATATAGAAAATAAAAATAAATAAATAATAAATAAACAATATAAAAGTTATAAACTTTCCCATGGACATCTAGTGTTAATGTGATTTTGCTATGTGTGAGAAGCAAAAAAGAAAACTGTCATAGTGTTTTTTCCATAAAGATTCACCATGTTTCTCAAGACAACATAATATATTTGAAGAATTAGAGAAACATCTTGTGTAGTGGATTCATAAAGACAATCCATGTAAGATTCCCTGAAGAACTGTCGTTACAGCAGAGGTTTTGAACATCTTTGAAGATCTGAAGAAGGTAAGAGAGAGGCTCTGATGAAGGCAATGAGTTTCAAATTATGTGAAGGACGATTTAAGAAATTTGAGTCATGTAAACCTGCATGTTTTTAACAACTTTATAAAGCAACTTTAACTGATAGTGAAACTGCAGTTTTCCCAGTGAATTAAAGAGACCCTAATGCAACAGTGATTATATCATACAGAAAATTTGCAGTCATAGTGCAAAAAACTCAGTTTTTTTTTGTTTTTTTTTAATGAATGACTTCTTGTACATATATTTCAGAAGATGAGAATTAATGTGGCAGGACCTAATACCAGATGGTATAAAATTAACCTGAATAATGTTAAAAAGAAAAACAAAGTCAGATTTAAACTTGAAGAAGGTCATTCTCTGATTCCCCAAACTACATGAGTCATATACAAATTGCAGAGAGGTGGGAAGAATAATAGTCTCTAGGTCCCTTACTAAGAAGACCTAGAAATTACAGGAGATTGAGATCACATTATAGAGATCTTTGAATGGGAAGTGGGTTGAACTTTATTCTATAGAGACTAAATAGGCTTAAAAATGTCCACCTAACAAAGTTACATGGCATATTCTGTACTTTTGGAATATTGTATCTTGCAGTAGTGTTTAGAACATATTGAGAGTAAGAGAGATTGAAATTGGGGAAGACATAAAACTAATCCATTAGGATAAGAGAAGCAATAAAATCTTGAACTGGTGAAATAGCAGTGGGTATGGGCAAAGAGTTATATTTGAAAAATATCATTCATTTGGAATATATACAATTTCAGAACTGATTGAATTTAGGAATCAAAGGTTATATAGAGTTCTGAAGTCTGAGAAAATGGCAGTATGATAAACATAAGTTAGTAATCCAAGAGAAGAGGCAAGTTTATTCATTCAAGAATATTCATTGAGCCCTTACTATGTACCAGCTCGACACCAGGGATAAAAAGATACATAAGCTACAGTCTCTTCCCTTAAGTAGCTTGAAGTTTACTAGGGGATGAAGTAAGATGAAAAGTGAGATAGTAGACAAAATGAATTTGAGTGGTGAGGTGATCCCCTAGGAATAAATGTCCAATAAGCATTAGAAATGTGAAACCAAAATTACTTTTCAGTTTATTATCTCATTGATATTTTTTATTTTAGTAAAAAAATAAGTTTTCCCTCCATATTTGCAACTATACAATGAGATCACTATCAGTTCAAAGCTTAAGGAATCAAACGTTGTGAATTTTATGTGTGTTATAGAAAGGTCTTGTTAAAGAAAAAGGAAAATGAAGCTGTTTCAACATAATTAATTATAATAAAGCTATCCTCAGTCCCAATTTGGTCATAAATTTAATTATGAAAGATAAATTTAATTATGAAAGATAAGACTTTGAAAAAGAGACGTTAGAAAGGAAGAAAAATTGTATGCACGACCAAACAAAATGAAACTGCTTGCAGTTTTAATCACAGTACCCTGAATTCTGTTCTGAAAAATTGATGCTACCTGTCTCTGCCCATTTATCTGATTAATCCTAGTTAGATTCTACAGAGAAAACCAAATTGGAAAACCTGCCCATTTTCAAGAGGGCATGCTTGCTGTAGATGTCAGAATCCTCACCAGCAAAATGGCAAAGGTCAGTTTGCTACTGTAGTCTCAGTATCACATTTCTGCCACTGTAAATACATCTCTGAACTTTATCTGCCACATATAGTAAAGTTGCCATACATACATTATGGAAGCATAATATATATACGCATGGCTTCAAATTTCTAAACTGATGTTAGAGTCACATACACAGTCAAGGGCAAATATTCTCTGTGACTTTGAATATGATAATTTCTTGAAACATTAAAAAGTCTTGAATGTAGAAGAAATGAAAGTAGTTAAATAGGCTTATACTAAAATGAGGAAAATTTTCTCTATTTCAGAATGTTAAAAGTTTCTTTTTAATTATATGCTTTAGTAAAGCCGCAAGTTAAATTGAACATGGAAAACTAATTCAAACATCAAAAATACAAAACATTAAAGGGAAAAGTTATGATCAACAGGCTGAATTACATAAAGTCCTTTATAACAGCCATGACTTTTTATGCAAATATTTAGGAAAAAAATCAAGAACCATGAAGTAGACAAGCATTACAAATCCATTGTGATAATAACTGCGTTGAGTCTGATTCCAAAACCAAGACAGGAAGGGAAAAAAAGTATCTGTGTTGTACTTGTGTATTCCTTCTTTCCCATCCACACTCCTTAGTGTCACTCAGAATTTATTACAGGAAATGATATTAGAAACCTCTACACTGAAGGAACAGTTGAGAAAACGTTTTCAAAAGATACCACACTATTTACATATGTATAAATTAGTGCCTTACCCTAAGATAATTTTGTTTGGTAATAAAAACTTATTAAATGGGGAATCACAGCTATGCAATCTGATGTGAAGTTTGGTATGAATACTCTTCAGCATATTATTGCAAGTGAAATGTTATTCATCTTGCCCCACATGCATATTGGTTCCTTGGAATAACAGGATTCCTGCTCTAGGGATCTGTTGATTTGGCAAATAACATTAAGGAAGAGACTTTATTGAAATTTTTGTTTAAAGAACAAAAATGTACAAAACATTCCACATATCTGCAAAGTATCTAAAAAAATCCAATGAAATATGGCTCCTAGTTTATTCAATAAAGGTTTAAGTATTTATTCTATGTATGATATGTTACATATGTATTAAATATACATGTTATAAACATACTAGAGATATACATATCTGAGGAAATTGAGTCAAAGATTTATATTCCAATAAAACTTAAAGCCCAGTTTGATAAGAAGCTTTAGGCAAACCTTAACAGCTCATTGATTTCTATCATTACAAACAAGTAATGGAATTTTCAAGTTACAGTTAAAAGTTAGAAAGGATGTGATGGCAATATACCTAGACCTGATTCAACCTCTTCCAATTTTCAATTAAAATACACATAAAAATTCATAAAAGAGAGGAGCTGAGAAGTATATTTTGATACCAAAAGATCATGTCCCAACCATCTAGTGAATGATCCCTTAGTGCATCACTAATTGTGCTGAATTTTAAAAATGTACTCTGGAATTTTGCATGTTCTGCAAAATTACTACTTAAAAAGATAAGTAGTAGCCCTAAGAAAGGGAGTAGAAGCCTATGACTTATACAACTGCGTGATCCTAGGGAATGTGAGGCCTAGGGAATGTGGCCTAGGGAACGTGAGGAATTTAAAGTCAAATAGTCACCCCCTACGCCACAGCATGGGGACAGATAGGAGTTGTACCCCTATTTTTTCTACTCCCTATTTCCTCATGCTGACTCAAAATAAATTTTTTTAACTACTTTTTTTTTAATATACTCATACTGACAGTACAAATACCAGCAGCACTAGAGACAGAGTGGTGAGAGGTGTTGTGTTGCACCACCAGATGGACGATGGTACTAGGAACATTAAAGTAAAAGAAAAATAGGAAATGTTTTGGGAGAGTATACAGTTAATATGGCACTGTGGCAAGAGCCCATCAATGAAAGAGAATCAAGTATATTCATAAATGATAAACGGAGCATTTCAAATCAAGGGAGAAATGAACGAATGGTCAACACAGGTTGTTAAAATATTCAGCTAACATTAGCAGACAGCCAAGGAGAGAAGGAAGGAAGGAAGGAAGGAAGGAAGGAAGGAAGGAAGGGAGGAAGGAAGGGAGGAAGGGAAGGTGGGAAGAAGGAAGGAGGGAATGGAGGGTGGGGAAGGGAAGGGGGGTAGGGAAATGAATGGAAAAAGAATAATTGGATGTCCTTACATGTTAAGCTAAATTAAAATCTATATGATTTAGGGGTGCCTGGGTGGCTTGGTAGGTTAAGAGTCTGACTTGGGCTCAGGTCATGATCTCACGGTCCGTGAGTTCGAGCCCCGTGTTGGGCTCTGTGCTGACAGCTCAGAGCCTGGAGCCTGTTTCAGATTCTGTGTCTCCTCTCTCTGCCCCTCCCCTGTTCATGCTCTGTCTCTCTCTGTCTCAGAAATAAATAAACGTTAAAAAAAATTAAAATCTATATGATTTAAAATGTATATATAATGGGCACCTGGATGGCTCATGTGGTCTGACTCTTGATTTTGGCTCAGGTTATGATCTCACAGTCATGGGTCCATGCTGACAGCGTGGTGGAGCCTACTTGGGATTATTTCTCTCCCTCTCTCTCTACACTTTTTCTGCTCTTGCATTCTCATTCTCTCTCTCTCTCTTCCTCTCAAAAATAAATAAATGAACATTAAAAAATTTATAGACAAAACAAAGGAAATATAGAAATAGAGGAGAATTTATAGGCAAATAATAATATCTAATATTGCTTGAACCTTACTTTGTGCCAGACTCTGTGGCAAATAATTTAAATAGATTGCTTATTCCTTGTAAGATTTTAAGAGCATATTAAAGCAATAATAAATTATGACCTAGTAAAAGATTACATAAAAAATAAAAGCTCAAAATCAGGAAATATGCTAACATTGTTCATCCTTTCAGTAGATCTTGGAAAAAAAACAATATATTAATATACATAGGTGTTGAATATTTGGAATATAGCAAAATTGAATACTCAGTAATAAAAGAATGATGAAATATATCTATTTCAATGCCAATTATGCTACATGAAAAAACGCTAGGAGAAACTACTAAATTCAGGAACAAGACAGGATGACCATTATCACCACTGATAGTTATCATTGATTAAGGTTAAAAACATCCAGAAGATTCCACTGGAAAATAACAGTGAGTTCCTCATTTGTTATTTGGATGAGGAGGTGCATCTGTACATATGGGGATTGGAGTGTGCAGTAGACTTTATTATTATTTAAAAATATTTGCTGTAGGATTATCCCTTCCTACCCTATTGATCTCAGGCATCATCATTGTAAGTGATAAGTTTCACTTCCAGGCAAAAGTTTAAGTACCAATAAATCATTAGTTTAGGGGTGATGTTTCAAATCAGTGGCAGTGGGGGGTGGAGGGGGGACATTCTTTTGCATAAGTGATGATGGAGTGACAAAATAGCTTTATAGAAAAAGATAATAATTGGATCCATTCCTCACACTAAAAATCAGGCTAAATTACAAATGTACCAAAGATAGGAGTGTAAAAAATTGAAGTAATGTTAAGTATTTAAAATTGTCAATAGCTGAGCCGGAGAGAGCTGAGCTGCCAGGTGTTGAGGTGGTAAATTAGGACAACAAGCTGAAATTAAAAAACAAAAAACAAAAAACAAAAAACAAAACAAAATAGTCAAGCCTTTCACTCATTGAGACACTGAAAGCAAGAGGCAAAGCAGGAAAAAGTTAACTGGCTTTCCCAATGTTTTATTTTTCCCTTAACAACTGTACAGGGTGAGGGTCAGATGTAAGCAGATGGGAGATTATCTCCAGGCTTTGTATGGGGCCAGGGAAGGGACTTGAAAAAGACCTAAAAGTGGGAAAATACTGAACATTGAGTGAGAGTGGAGACAAACATCTTCATGGCCCCTGGATAAGGTGCTATCTGACAGAGGTACCTGAGAAAGGCTTGAGCCAGGCCCTTCCCCCAGCCAAGGAGGTCTCTAAATGGAGGGATTAGGGCTATAAATGCACATCTTTATGTATCTGCAATCCCAAAGTACTGGAGGTGTGGGGGTGCTGAGTCCTTAATTGTACCTCCCTCCAGACTGTGCACCAGGTCTAGTGTGAGGAGGGCATCTTTCTCTTATAAGGCCTGCCTCTTATATACCTGGCAGTATAAAGACTTTATACTTTATACTCTTTACCTGGCAGTATAAAGACTTTATACTTGCCTTTATTTGGGCCTCAATGATCACATGTAAGTTTTTGGCCTGGAGCTGGACTCCTTAAAAATCATGTGTAAATTACTCTGTAAGATGGAAGGGAGGAAATGTTTTCCAACCATAATTCAGAAAAAGTATGGAAACAGATGGACACTTGATTACACAAACAAAATAAAACTTTGTAGAGCAAAATATATGGGCAAAATAAAAGGACAGACGGAAAATTGCAAAAAAGAATTTGTAATTTATGTTAAAAAGGGTTACTATCTACAATGTAGACAGTACTTCTAAATGACAAGATACACAAAAAACACCCACCAACCTCACAGAAAAATGAGTTACAAATATAAAGACACAGTTACAAATGCAAATAACTCTTCCCCACATGAAAAGATGCTCAGTATCATTCATAATAAGAGAAATGCAAATTAAAACTACATTGAGATGCCATTTCTCAGATATCAGATTGGAAAATCAAAAGTTTAACAATGTATCGGTGAGGTTGTGCATAAACAGGCACTGTCATTATTTGCTGTAGGTGCTGCAAAATGGTAAAATGCCTGTGCGGGGGATATTGGATATATCTAGCAATATTGCATACATTTACCTTTTGAGGTAGCAATCTCACTTCTATGAGTCTATCTCAGACTTACACTAGCAAACATACAAAAATATGTAAGCATAAGGCTATTTATAGTAGTACTAACTAATATAGTACTACTACTACTTAATTAGTAGTACTAATATTAGTAGTAATACTACCACTTATAGTACTACAATTAGCAGTACTACTTCAGTAGCTGAAGACGGGAATGCATATATCAAAAGGGAATGGATTGAATAAACTCTAGTGGGGTACTATGCAACTTTAAAATAAAATGAAAAAAAAAACAGTCTAGTCCAAAAACAAAAATAAAATAAAATAAAATAAAATAAAATGAAAAAATATCTATAGAATTATATTCTGTAAACCTTCTTAAATGAACTACTAAGAGAGCGTCTGTCAGATAGCCCTATATCAGTCTTATCAGAAGACTGACGCCAGCTGCCTTGCCCAAGGTGATATTTCCTTTCCAGGTGAAGTTGAACATCGAAAGGTCTGTCTTCTTGCTCCAATTCAGAGCATTCCTAAAGAGTCGATCCATCTTTACATCTCCCCCTGAGGGTCAGCTGAGGCTTCAGTTGAAACTGGATTCAGTTAATCTTCTCCCTCTGCAAAGTCCTACTTCTTTCCTCTCTTTTCTAAACTCAGAATAAACCACCTGCACACTAATCTCCATCACAGAGTCTGCTTCCCTGGGAATCTACTCTGTGATAGTTCGTGCCAGGAGTAGTTCAAGAGAGCCAAACTTGGATGGGAATTTGAAGCTGGATTATTCCCCATTACATGGCAAAGTATGAGTGGAATATGGATAGCTCCTGGCACACCATGGCAGTACAATTGTTAAAACTGTTACTAGTGTGGTACTGGGATGCCATAATGAAGGACTGGAGTGCCTTAGCTGGTGAAGCACATAAAATAAGAAATATGGGGGAAGCCACAACTATGAGAACAGTGCAATTGACTGGCTTTTGCTAAACTTATTCATTCCAAATAAGATGATATATAGCTGAGGTGATTAATCAGCAAGTAAAAGTTAAGTGTGAAAGACCAACACTCTCCCTGACAGCATACAAGGAAGTTGTTATCTCTTGAAGCCAGAAGACAGAGAAAACAGAGGACCAAGCTCAGAACACAATCCTCAGACTAACCAAACTCAAAAGGTTGAACTCCCGACTCAGGCAGAACTGCCGTGCCTAGGTCAGAACCATAGTGGGGAGAAGAGTAAGACCTTGAGATATGGAATGGGTGTATCTAGTTGATGCCCCTGAAAAATGCTCAAATTCTTTTAACTTGCTGAGCCTGCAGAAGTGACCCACATCTCTCTGAAAAGGGTAACAATCTCCCTTGCTTAAAGATGAAGAGGCCTCTTCCCCACAAAACATCCTTTGAAATCTCTGACTGAGAACATGCTGGGCCTAAGGAGGAAAAGAAACTGTACCTCAAAAGAGCCACAGGACCTAGGCATCCTGTGCCAGAAGGAGCCAGCGGGATTAGGTCCTGAGGGAGTCTTATCAAGAATGCCAGAACATAAAGTTGGATAGGAGGAAACTATCAGTGTATCCTCTCCCAAGATATGGAATATAACTCTCTGTCAAAGGCCTAAAGATATGGTAAAAACACTCTACTAGGATAACTCCTAGCATGGAAAAAGGTAATGACTTACACTAAGTGAGGTGGAAATGCCTAAATTGCTATATCAGATAGTGGGAAAAAAGGAACTTAAAAACTAATTTAAAAACTAACTTGCTGGAGTGAATATAACATATCGGGCCAAAAAACCCATAATATTTACCTAAATTACAAGAAATGTGTTAGTGAGAGGGTCACCAGCAACATTTTAAAGTTTAGTGCAGTTTTCCTCTGTAGGCTAGAGCTAATATACAGAAGATGACGTTAGAGAACAGGGTCAAATAACAGCAATACTTATGACAGAATCTCAAAACAATAGAGTCCAAGTATCAAGAAGGGACACAAGCCAGATGGATGCAATAATTATGAGTGATGGGGTCAGAGAAACAGCTAGGGAAGCCCGATAAGCAGAGACTTATGGAAGTGATTAGTAGAATACAGCCTCCCTAAGGACAAATTAGATGGACTGGAAATAAGGATACTATACAAGATGGAAAATGAAAAGATTTTAAGGATGACAAGACTCAGAGGATAGTCACTCCCAATAAAGAATCATGGCCTCTACTAGTTTTTGGAAGTCAAAACTTACTGATTGGAAGTAAGGTGGAAACCTAAGGAGGAAGGACCCTGGACCACCATGACAAGTATAAATGGTCATAAATATCCCAATATTTTCCTAAAGGAAACTACAGTCATTTAATTCGGTAACTATACACTGGAGAAAGAGGAATATTTAAACACTTCAAAGACTATCCAAACACTCTCATCATGCCAAAAAATGAATGATCAGATATTTCACAGAAAGGAAACAGATGGCAAATAAGCACATGAAAGATGCTCAACATCATTAGTCACGGAAAGGCGAATGAAAAACAAAATGAAATATCACTGCACACCTATGAGAGTGGTTAAAATAAAAAAAATAGTGACAACACCATATGCTGACAATGATGTGGAAAAACTAGAGTATAAAATGATATAATCACTGTGGAAGACATTTTGGCAGTTTCTCAAAAAGCTAAACATGCAATTGCCATATGATTTATCAATTGTACCCAAGCATTTATCACAAATAAATGAAAGTCCATGCTCCTCTCTCCCCCCACAATAAACCTGTATCAATGTTCACAGCAGCTTTATTCACAATATGAAAAATTTGGAAACAACCCAGATATCCGTCAACACACTTAAACAAACTGTGGTATATCTATGGCATGGAATACTGCTCAGCGATAAAAAAAAGAATAGACCACCGATACACATAACAACCTGAATGAATCTCCAGGGAACTAAAGAGAGTGAAAAAAAGCCAATACCAAATGGTTTCATACTGTATATTTTCATTTATACATCACTATTGGAATAACAAAATTCTAGAAGTGGAGAACAGGTCAATGGTTGCCAGGGCTTAAGGACCAGATGGGCATGGGAGGGAAGTGGATATGACTGTAGGATGCAATATGAGAGACCTTTGTGATAATGAAAAAAGTTCTGTTTTTTGACTAAATTAATATCAATACCCTGGTTATTATATTTACCATAATATTGCAAGAAGTTACCATTGAGAGAAACTGTGTAAAACATACACAGAATCTCTCTGTATCATTTCTTACAATTGCATGTGAATTGTTCCAATATAAATTTTATTAAAAAAATGTCATGCTGTGATGCAAGCCTCCTTGAAGATCCTGTGGAATTCAAGCTATCATTGTTGGAAAAGATATGGTGTGGAATTTGTAAGTAGGCCCAACGGGAGACTCATACCTCAGATTGTGAGGGTCCTAGAGCAAGACTATGGTATATGAAATAGACAATTATGCAGTTTTTGAAAAATACCTTCTTGTGTACTACTAGGATCTTGTAGGGAGTGCCTGATTATGGGATATCAACTGACTACGCAGGCAATTTTGATATATTCATGAAAAGCAATACTTCTTATCAGTTAAAAAAAAGATTTAGCTATGTACGAATATGGATGCATCTTAAAACTTTATAAAGAGTGAGAAAAGATAGACACAAAAGAGTACATATTGCAAACTTCCATTTATATGAATTTCTAGTACTAAATAAATAAATCTATAGTGTTAAAAATGAGATTAATATTTGTTTGGGGTTGAAGAAGGAGCCAACTGATTTCAAAGGAGCAGAAGGAAGTTTTCTGGGATGAAAGAAATGTGCGATGTCTTGATTTAATGCAATCCCCATCAAAATACTAAGAGCATTTTTTATAGAACTAGAACAAATAAACCTGAAGTTTGTATGGAACCACAAAAGACCCCAAATAGCAAAAGCAATCTTGAAAAAGAACAAAACTGGAGGTAACATGGTTTTCAAGATATACTACAAAGCTGTAGTAATCAACACAGTATGGTACTGACACAAAAAGTAGACACATAAATCAATGGAACACAAGAGAGCCCAGAAATAAACTGATGGTTATATAGTCAATTAATCTATTAGAAAGGAGGCAGGAATATGCAATGGGAAAAAGACAGTGTCTTCAACAGATGGTGGTAGGAAAATTGGACAGCTACATGCAAAAGAATGAAACTGAACCACTTTCATACACCATACACAGAAATAAATCAAAATGGATTAAGGACATAAATGTGAGATATGAAACCATAAAAGGAAGACAGCATAGGCAGTCATTTCTCTGACATGGGCCATAGCTACATTTTTCTAGATATGCTTCCTGAGACAAAGGAAATAAAAGCAAAAATAAACTATTGTGTCTATGTCAAAACAAAAAGCTTCTGAACAGCAAAGGAAAAGATCAACAAAACAAAAAGACAGCCTACTGAATGGAAGAAGATATTTGCAAATGACATATCCATTTAGGGTTTAGTATCTAAAATATATAAAGAACTTATACAACTCAACACCCCCCCCAAAAAAATAAATAATCCAGTTAAAAATGGGCAGAAGACATGAATAGATATTTCTCCAAAGAAGACATACTGATGATCAACAAACACATGAAAAGATGGTCAACATCACTCATCATCAGAGAAATGCAAACCCAAGCCACAATGAGATATCACCTCACACCTGTCGGAATGATTAAAATCCAAAACATAAGAGACAAGTGTTGCAAGGATTTCACTTGTAGATGGAATTTAAGAGACAAAAAAAAATGAACAAAGAAAAAAAGGTACACACACACACAGACACACACACAGCCAGACTTTTAAATATAGAAGAAAACTGGTGGTTATCAGAGGAGATGTGGGTTGGGAGATGGAAGAAATAGATAAAAGGGATTAAAAGTACACTTATTGTGATGAGCACTATGTATAGAATCGTTGAATAACTATGGTGTACATCTGAAACTAATATAATACTGTAAGTTTAGGAATAAACAAATAAGTAAATATATATAATATGTATTATATATGTATTAATAAAAAAGAAATGTGCTGTATATTGCCTGGGGTAATCATTACATGGATTTTTACAATTGTCCAAATTCATCAAACAGAATAGGTAAAATGTGAGCATAATCTTGCACACAAATACAAATAATATCTTAATAAGTTTTATTCTAAAATTATTTTCAAAAAGGACCTACTAACCAACTTGAATAAGCTCCCACTGACAAAATATAGGAGAATTTGAGCATCAATACCCATCCTCAGAAGTTCAACCCCTATGCCCCTCTCACTCACTTGCCCTATAGCTTCAAGGGAGGTCCTGACAGTAGGTGAAAAGGCACATAGTATGCTTGTAGTAAGGTCCAATAAATTTGATTTTTCCTAGAAATATCCATTGAATCAATGGCTGAAAGGAGAGTTGAGTTAAGTCAGTAAGATGCACAGACACCAGGAGCACCTTATCCATCATCAATGCAATCTAACATCATAACATCACATATAAAGTATTCTTCCCCAAAATTTGAACCTGAATATGATTAAGTCTTTAAATTGAGAACTAATGTCTAGGTATAATTATCAATTTCAGGGCATAGTTGGCAACATATTAAGTAACCAGATGGGATATAATCACCAATTTCCAGTCTGGTAAATTCCATAGGCCAAATAATTAATTTCTTCAACAAATAATTTTCCATGTGAAAGAGAGAGAGGAGAGAGAGAGAGAGAGAGAGAGACTTATAATAGCTCAAAAAAATTAGGAGACATCAAGCAATTGCAGTGCACGTGTGGTAGCCATGCACTTCACTGAACTCCAACTGCAGGGAACAAATTGACTGATATCCCTAGCTTTGGGCTCTGGCATTTATCACTGCATTCGTCCTAAGGCTATGTCTCCCACAGGCTGTTCCCAGCCACTGACTAACTGTGGCACAGATACTAAGAGAAGTTCACTCCTGGAGACACCTCCATGAACTACCTTGGATTGAGGACTTCCATACATTGCATCAAACTTCCTTAGAACCACACTACAGTCTAGGACTCTTCTACCCAATCCTTCCCACTTCTCTCTCTCCCTCCACAACAGTCAGGACTGCATTGCAATCTGGTGGTGCTCTGAGACACCCCTCGTTTCTTTCCTATTTCCTCTCACTGGCATTTACTCTAATAAATCTCATGCATATCTAATCTCAAATTAATACAATATAGATCTTAATGCCAATTCAAACAGCAAACCATACAGATATACAGAGGCCAGCAAACTATAGTCTATAGGTCAAATGCAGTCTGTGACCTATTTTTTACAGTCTGCAAGCTTAAAATGGCTTTTATATTTTTAAATGTTTATAACAGAAAACAAAATAGAATATACAGTGAAAACTGTGTGTGACCAAAAAATCCTGAAATGTTTATTTTCTGGTCCTTTACACACGCACAAAAGTTTACTGACTCCCGAATTATGGAAAGGAAGGATGGGAGGGAGGGAGGAAATGGAAATAAAGCATTTTTTAGGCATTTGATGAAATTTTTATTGACTACATAGTTGATAATGTTTAGAAATTATTGTCTATTTTCTAGGTGTAATATTGTTATTTCGGCCATGTTTTTAAAGCTTTTGTTTTTTGAGACATATAAAATCATTATCAGGAAATATAATATTTGGGATTTCCTTCAAAAGTGCCTATGACTAAAGAGGGCAGGAGTATAGGTATAACAAGATTGGCCATGAGTTGATAAGTCACAGGAACAAAAAGCACAGCATAAAGGATATGGCCAAAGATATCGTAATAGCATTGTATGGTGACAGATGGTAGCAACACTTGTGGTGAGCACAGCATAATGCACACACTTGTTGAATCACTATGCTGTATGCCTGAAACTAATGTCACATTGTGTTTCAACTACACTCAGATAAAAACATTTTTAAAAAAAGATGGGTCATGAGTTGATCATTGTAGTACTAGGTGATAGTTACATGGCAGTTCCTTATACTATTCTCCCTATTTATGCATACATTTGAAATACTTTATGAGAAAATTATAAATTTATTAAATAAATTAGAAGATAATCAAATAAAAATAAAGAAGACTTTATTTTGAATACTAAAATACTATTTAAAACACAATAAAAGGGGTGCCTACGTGGCTCACGTAGTTAAGCATACAACATTTGATTTTTGGCTCAGGTCATGATCTCAGAGTTTGTGGGTTCCAGCCCTGAGTCAGGCTGCATGCTGACAGTATGGAGCCCGCTAGGAATTCTCTTTCCCTCTCTCTGCCTCTCCCCTCTTCTCTCTCCCAAAATAAACAAATTAACTTAAAAAATTAAAAAAAAACACAAGAAAATATCTGACATTACTAATTGTTGTGGGTTAAATTGTATCCCCATAAAAGTCACGTTAGGAAACCCCTAGAATCTCATAATGTGAACTTATTTAGAAATAGGGTCATTGTGGATATAATTAGTTAAAATGAGGCCAGAGCTGGATAGGATGGGTCCCTAATCCAATATGACTGCTGTGCTTACAAATAAAATGCCACATGAAGGGAAGATAAGCATGGGAGACTCAGGGAAAAGACTGCCATCTACAAGTCAAGGAGAGAGAAGGAGAACTGATGCTTCCCTCAGATTTCTAACCTACCAGAACTTTAAGACAAACAAATTCTGTTAATTTAAGCCATCCAGTTTGTGCTGCTTTGTTATGGCAGCCTTAGCAAATGAATACAATGATGAAATGCACTATTTCCTAGACAAAAATTAAATGCCCAAAATCAATTTAAAAAAGAAGAAATAGCCAAACAACTATGGATAAAATTAGGGGAGAAGAAAGGATTTGGGGGCTAGTTTTTCTTGAATGTCCATTCATATTTCCATGGAATCACAATTCTCATTGTATATAAACTCTTCCAAAGTAGATAGATACATGACTCTACTAAGGCATTTACTTATAAATGTAGATGATACTAAGGATCCATAAGTCAAAGGACAATTCCTCTTCTATGCATTTATTTAAGAAAATGATAAGAGCAAATATTAATAAAGTATTTATATTCTAAATGTTTTCATACGTGAAGTCATATCAACCTCCAAACAACTTCTGAGATATATACTATTATTATTCCCATTTTGGTGATGTGAAAACCAGATCCAGAGAATTGAGTAACATGCTCAAGACCACATATGTGAGCAGTGAAACAACTAGGGTAGAATGAAAATCTGGGCAATGTAGCTCTAGAGGCAAATCCCTAAAGCACTTCTTTTATACTATCTCCCTAATGAGAACCTATTTTAATTGTAGCAATCATATATAGAACAAAAAGTAGAAAAGAGAATGTTTAAATGAGCAAGTACCTTTTTATGTGATCGACTATTATGCAAGTTACCAGCACAATTTTTAAACAATCTTCAGTGATAGGGGAAATGATTGTGAGCAGGAAAAAACAGCACAAGAAGATTTTTTTAATGTTTATTTTATTTTGAGAGAAAAAGAGCATTCAAGCAGAGGAGGGACAGACAGTGCTGAGCCTGGTGCTGGGCTTGATCTCACAAATTGTGAGATCATGACCTGAGCCGAAATCAAGTCAGATGCTTAACCAACTGAGCCACCCAGGCACACCACCACAGAGAGATATTTTAAGAGTAACTTATTTTGTGTTCAGCTTTAATAAAATAGTAAAAGATAAAAAGATAAATTTGATTATGTTTAAATGGGCTGAAGCACATAGACACATGAAAGAATATGATATTAAAAAGTGGAGTGATTTTCAAAAGTAAGCTGAATAACATTTTTGGAAATAAAAGCTTTTCCTCATAATCATTCTGCTTTCTCTTGAAGTAAAAAAAAAAGACACAAGAATAAATATTTGTAATCCTTCTACTTAGTAATAATCCCTGAAGTGACAAGACATTCCACTGTAATGCAGCATGGCATTTCTTACCTCCCTTATCCCCACTCTCACTCTCTCCCCCAAAGGCTTGAAGTACTATGTAAAACCTACGAAATTCTTGGTGCATATTAATTGTAAACATTGTCCTCTGTACTAAACCAACATTAGGGTAATTAAAATTTGACACAAATGCCATATGAAGCAAAAACAGATTACTAAAGCAATGTAGTTAGTGTATTCATCTTGGAACTTTGTATGACATAACAGAATATTAGTAGTGAAAAATGACACCCCACTCCCAAATACTATGTATCCTCATACTTAATGTATGTAGGAGAAAAACATTTTCTTTTCTATAAAGGCTTAAAAATAATTCATGAATTTTAAACTATTAAATTTATCCCTTTATTCTTAAGTTCTGTTACTGAAATATTAAGTCAACATTGTTATTCCTATAATTGAAAATATAGAAATTTTAGTTCCAAAAAAAGAGGACACATGGCTTCAAACAAATCCTTCTTCTGATTTACCAGGTCAACATTTAATTTGTTAAATAGATAAGAATTTTTCAGTGCACATGTAAGTTAAAATGGGTAATTTCTCAATAACTCACTAGTTTTGAAATCAAATTGTGGTTTGATTTTTATATACCATTATAGACCTGGGAAAGGAGAACAGAAAAACAAAGTAACTTGTGGTCTCAGGTGCTAAATAAATGTGAAAATAAATTATCAAGTAAATTGAAGTTCCTTTGACAGAGAGAGTTGATGGTTGTTCTCCAAGTCAGGAAAAGCATGCATCTGGAGAAAACAAGTTTAACATCTGAAGAGACTGAATAATATGGGTGCCTCAATAAGGAACCAGTTCTACCTTTCATAAGGCTATCCTAATGTATATATTATAAGAATATATACATACATATATATATATATTATAAAAATGTTTTTTGCTTTGTGAGTTGAAGATCCTTTTCTGATTTTGAAATGCCATAACATAATGGATGGCTTAGACAATGGAAATGTATCTTCCCACAGTTCTGGAGCCTAGAAGTCCCAGATCAAGGTGCCAGCTGATTTGGTTCCTAGCGAGATCTTTCTTTCTGATTTGTAGAAAGTTGCCTTCTCTCTGTGTCTTCACATGGCAGAGACTTCACATGGCAGAGAAAGAGAGAGAGAGAGAAAGAGAGAGCCGTGAGTGAGCTCTCTCCTGTCTCTTCTTATAAGGACACTAATCTCATCAGATCTTACAACTTCATTTAACTATAATTACCTCCATAAAGACTCTGAGATAATCACATTTGGGGCTGGAGCTTCAACATACAAATTTGAGGACAGCATAAGCATTCATTCCATAGCAATCATCTTGGCTAGGATATGTTTAGTCTTTAGTTCCCAAGTCTTCCAAACATCTACTTAGCTTCCTAGGCATGCAAAGGATTTCCTTCTTTACCTATAGACACTATTGTTTCTTAATGTATCTTGACATATTCTTATCTCTTTATTTGAAAAGAAGAGAGATGAAATAACTGATTTGGGGACAGGAAAACCATTTTCTTAAATCTGTGAAGAGACTTTATGTGAAGCCATAAGTTTTTTGGAAACTGAATAATGTCATATTTTGTTAATGATTTTAAACTTCCCACATTGTGACTTCCTTTAATTAGCCACTAAGAAATTACTAATGTTGGTTACTTCCATATACCTTTTGGTGATTTTTGCGGGGGAATTAAGGGAAAGGTAGTATAAATGTAAAAATCACCCTTCTGCTACTCATTGTCAAGAAGGATAGTAGGGAAGGAGTAAGTCTTTAGATTCAGAAACTAAATATGTCTTCTTGCCTTCTCTCTTTCAACAATGCAAACTGAACATGATAATTGGTAGTAATATAGTTCTCAAAATCTAAATTAGTGAGTGTATAATAATATCATGATTAGGAGCAGATGGATTTTAGAAAAACATTCCAGAGTGGGTATTGACAGGCCAATGTTTCTCAGGCAGTAGCACATGTCTTCTCATTCTTCCTGGTCATCAAATATTGTACCAAGTGCACCCACACATGCACGCACACACGCATACACCTATACACATATACTATCTGAGGACATATATCAATCTTCAGTAATAATACACCCCACAGTCCTATTAAAAAAGAGGAACATTGTCTCAAAACAATAGAATATACTTTGAACACTCCATTCACAGTGGAGAAATTGCTTACATTCTAAGGTGAATAGTGTCAGTACCCGGTTAGTACAGCCTCCCACTTCCAGCCCATGCCTAGATTCTTTTTTGTGCATAAGAAATGTGGGACTTACTACAGCTACCTTTTTAAGTAGTAGAACCATCAGCCTTTAATGGCCATTTTTGGCAATATTGGGTACTAACAAAAGCTTAAGAATTGCTTTATCTTTTACTATAGGGCTAATACAATTCTTAGATAAGAAATTGCCACACCACTTATTAAAGGCAGAATAGAGCCTGTATGAGAATATTTGTAGAAACCACGTGGACTAGGAAATGGGGACAAACTCATTCTTACTGTAATAATATGTATTAGCAGTTCAACTTTATAATCTTAGTTTATTATGAGGTCCTTGTAAGCAAAAAATATATCTTATCTGAGTATCTTGAGAATATTTTTCATAGTAACCTGAAAATAAGCATATTTTCTAAAATAAACAAAATTCTGTTCTCACCATCTGATTCAAGATTTTTTGGTTAGTTAATATTTATATAAAAGTCTCTCAAATTTGTAAAAAGTATATTTTTTTATATATTTAATGAAAACATTAAATAGCCATTATGTGGCAATCCAATGTCCCTTTTTTCACTGGTGAATAAACATCATCCTAATATGACTTCAATTGGGTATTGAGGCTAAATTTAAGTAAGAAAGTGGAAGTAGTTAAGATAGCTTGCATTAACTTGTACAATAGATTGATAGTAATAAAGTAAAACCCAGTTTCCTGACTAATGTGGTATGAAGAGTTTCTAATTATTCTCTGTGATAAAAGAGCACATTAATGTGGTCTGTGAGGTTTCTACAGCTGATCTATGAATTTTTACAAACTATCAAGCTGATGCTTCTAATTGTTTATCAACCACTCATCCCTAACCCTTTCCAATTTGATTTTCTCCCATAACACTCCACTGAAATTGCTTTATCAGAAGTTATCAATGATCTTTCTCAGGGCCTCTCTTGAATGCTCAGAAAGAGAAAATTCTATATTCCACCATCAAGTTTTGAAAACCTATCTTGCCTATGACATTAGAATACACTGGTAATTCCTTTATCTCTTTCTTTTTCCTCTCTCTCTCCCCTTCATGGGGTCTTCCCTCCTCTTTATGCCACAAAGTATGGGTGGTTCTTCAAGTTTCCATACTTGACTCTCTTCTTTTCTCTGTGCACTAATGTCCCCTCTTCTCTGTTTATTATTTTTCCAAGTGACTCAGATCACTATGCAAATGAATCTCAAAACTATACTTCTGACTTCCCTCCTATAATTTAATCCTAACATTATAAATGCCAGCTAAATATTACTACAGGTGTTAGGAGATAGTGATCAGGAGAGTAGGAAATGAAAAGATGTAGATGTGTGTGTGTATATATATATATATATATATAGAGAGAGAGAGAGAGAGAGAGAGAGAGATAAGACATTTAGAAAAACATGAAACGGGGCAGCAATTAATGGGTTCCTTGGAAGAAATCTGTGTATTCAAGAATGTTTTGCTGTTAGGTTCTATAGTAAAAATTTATTGTATTGGATCCATATACATAGGTTTCTCAGAAGAACATATCTTAGTGAGACACTAGGAGATTTCAGATATATATGACATGTATTATAAGGATGATAATAGGCTTTTATTATCCTTACAGAGTTGAAAAGTGTGTAAGAAGTCAGAGAGTGAGATAGTATGAGCAGTTTAAGGCGATGGATAAAAGGTATGCATGCAACCTGGAAACTTAGCACATCTTGAGCACTACTAATGCCTATAATTTCACCCACTGCTATGGTGGCAAATATAAGTAATCTCAAGATATCCATGCTATATCCATTGTCCTATCTGTTGCAACTGCAACACAAAAGGAAAACCTAGAGGGTGTTTCCTGGTCACAAATAATTTTCTAAAAGCACTCTTCTGATCATTTCAGTTGCCTGGGCCATTCTGGTTAAAAATTTACTCTGATGCAGCAGGAAGTGTAGAAAGTTACAGTGTCACACTAGAGTTTGAGGTGTGGACCCAGGATGCCTCACTGTCCACATTGTGGCACTATTTATGTGGTTACTGAATAAAGATGACTGTCTCGTTTTAGACTAAATTTCAGTATCAAAGATCACTGCCCTAAGAAGCAAACAACAGACATGGCAATGCTAGATTGAGAGCTAAAGAAACAAAGCAGGATTCATTATTTGTGTATGATTTTGGCTAAATATTACTCTTGAGGGGAACTCTTCCTTGATAAACTTTTATTAAGAAAAGTATTTTATTAATTTCTCTGAAATCAATTAATCTTACAGCCTGAGCAAACATAAAGGAAACTACAAGACCTATGAGGTTCTATCACTTCCTGTTCTACACTACCTGGGGACTTCATTTTACTGTTTAAATTTTGAGGCTTGTGTTCAGTTGATGATTTCCTTCTTCTGTTTCTTCTTACACATACATATACCTTTTAGCTCTGAGCAGAGCCTGGCAATCTTTTTAACAAAATCTGGTACCTCCCAGTGCTGGTCTCCACAGCTACTATTCCAAAACTTGAGCCCTTTCCCCCCAGTTCTTCCCCTTCCCTGTTCTCAGACACAGAGATGTTCTCCCAAACTCACAAACCAAATGTGAAGATTGTATTTTAGCCTCACATTGAAGGATTCAAATTTATAGGAATAAAGAATCAGAAAAACCTTCAGTTAAGATGAAGTACCAGATGAAAGAAACTGAGGAAAGGCATAAATAATTGCTTTTTAAAACACAGTAGAATAACCTGGTGTCCCTTCCTCTAATCCATAGTGTCTACAGGAGTTGTCATCCAAATTGAACATAAATACCACAAAAGCTCTTGTTGAGTCTCATCTTACTGGATTTTTGACATAGATTTCACCCATTTTAGGAAGGGTTCATAATGAAAATCTGCTAGAAAGGTAGGCTGGGTGCCTCCATCGGTTAAGCATCTGACTCTTGATTTCCACTCAGAGCATGAACTCATGGTTCCTGAGATCGGGAGCTGCATGTAGGGCTCTGCCCTGATAGTGTGGGGCTTGCTTGGGATTCTCTCTCCCACTCTTTCTGCCTCTCCCCTGCTGGTGCACATGCTTTCTCTCTCTCTCTCTCTCAAAATAAATAAATAAACTTAAAAAAAAAAAAGAAAATCTGCTGGAAAGATGTGATAGAGTCCATCAGTATCTAAGTGGTACAATTTTTAATCCATTCATTCATTGGGACATTCATCTCCTTTTACCCCCTAAATTTTAAACCAGTTAACAAGGATAATGTTTCTAATGTTTTCAAAAACTTAATCTGTATTAGTAACCTAGAAAAAATCCAAATAAATTATAAATTATTTCTCATTTGTATAATTTTTTTCCTATTTGTGAAAGGAAGATATCATGAAGACTTTATTTTATTCTAACACCTATTTTTCTCTTTTTCTAGGTTGGTCAGTGTAATAACCAGTAGAAGCAAAGGGCCTTTTTAAAGTCACATTTCCTAGCAGAGGCTTAATGTAACTAAAAAGATGATAGGAATGTTCACAATCTCAAGTATGGAGTACTTAGAATCTTCTCTCAAAATCTGCCCCTCTCCAGTGTTCTTAGCAATAGTCATACAGTCTGACCATCTGCTCAAGCAAACAATAATATTTCTGTGTCCCTCAACCTGTGTGTATCATCACCAAGTCCAGCTGCTTTTATCATTTGACTATTTCTCACACTGCTCCATTTATTTTCCCCTCCATTTCCATCATCCTAGTGCCAGCCATCATCCAAACCACAACCAGTATAGTATAAAGTAATTAAAAGTATAGGCTTAGGAAGCAGTTAAGCCTGGCTCAATTCTCTCTCTGCCTGGGCATAGCTGGGGTCCATTAGGATATGTTTTTAATCTTAAGTTTCTCAATCATACATTGGAGATAATATGAGTAATGTTAGTATTTTTTTACTCCATAGGTTTATAGTTCATTAAATAATTCATATACTATGCTTAACATAATTTTTAGCACATACTACAAGTTTTTAAATGTTAGTGTTTGCTTTCACCAGTTTGGCATACCATATCCATCAGGTTAATAAATGTGTCATAATAATCAGTGCATTCTCTACATCTGTCCTATCCAATATGATACTCACTAGCCATGTGAAGCTATTGAGCACTTGAAATGTGGATAGTAGAGACTGAAATGTAAAATACACTATAGGTTTTTTCAATTTTGATATTAAAAATGTCAAATATGTCAATAGTAATTTTTGCATTGATTATGGTTTAAAATGCTAATATTTTTAATGATTGAGTTAAAATGTTATTAAAATTATTTTTATTTATTTATTCTCATTTTTTTAAATGACTACTGAAAATTTTTAAAACCCCTATGTGTGGTTCACATTTATGGTTAGCATTATATTTCTATTGAACAGCACTGATTTAGACTTTCCATTTTCTCTTATTTACATATTCTTTTAGAATGGCCAGTTACATTCTTGAAAGACTTCAAGTGACTTGAGATTTTGTTTAGAAATGTATTTAAAATATTTGAAATTTATTGGAGAAGAAGATCTAAAAACTCCTGGCCAATGGTACAGCTGTGGAATTTTTATATTTTGCAATTTTGATCTTTTAAAGATTAAATTTTTTTCATTTTTTTGATTTTAAAGAGTAAAGATTTTTTCAAATAAGATATATATATATATATATATATATATATATATATATATTCACTAATATCCATTCAATATACCTTTTAAGTAGTCTTTTTTTTTTCAGTTTTATACCTTTATTTGACAATCAGTGGTTAGTCCTCATCCACATTAACTGTAGATTTTTGAAAGTGGTGACAGGTACATAGGTAACTAAAATATAGAGCTTGTTTGGTGGGTCTTCATCCTCGTTACAATTTCTGGACAACCGCACATAGATACAGTATGGAACATTCCTTATTCCTTGGGCCCAGACAGCTCTGTTGAGCCTGGTGTCAATGCACACATATGAAGATCCCACCTTCATGGCAAATTCCCAGATCTCTTTGAGTGTCTGAGGGCATGCTTCTTGAAATCCACTCCATGGATATGCTTATGATGTTGATGGTGTATTCTCTGGTCACTACCCCCTTGATGGCAGAACAGCCCTTCTTCTAACCACCCTTCTTTGTGGGAGCTACCCTTCTTTTCAGGAGACATTCTGCCAGGCCAAGGAAGAGCACAAGGTATTGTGGGGGAGGGAAAACAGCATCTCAAGCACACTAAGTAGTCTTTTTTAAATAAATCAATTCCTTCTGGCTTTAAGATAAAAATCCTTCTTAAAAACTCTTAATATTAGAAATGCATATGCCCCCCTGAATACATGGTGATTGTGAGAAAGAAGTAGTATGTGTTACGCTAGAAGAATTTTGGGGAAAAGTCTGGATTGAGTTAGTTGAAAATTTTTGTAGAGCAGAGACATTAGGCAATTATTGCTCTTTTAGCCTTAAATATTTAATGTAAAGGAAACTGTTTCATATTGTTTGTTCTAGCATACAATGCTGCAATGGATTTTCTTGTAAGTACACCCTCTTTATTTAAAAAAGGAAAATTTGAAAGGGTTAATTTTATTTAAAAAATTGGAACAAATTTGACAAAAAGCATTTTTCATTTCTGGGATAATGGTCACATGGATATGTATTATTTCTTCAGTCTTTAACTATATTTTAATATTAATTGTAATAATTTGTTTATAAATTATCTTGGGCATTCCATGAAAGTATTCATATCATGGAAAATTTACCTTTTCTTTCTATTCTCTATATCTCATATTATTTTTCTAGTTTTAATGTCTTGTGCAGGATCTCAGGTCTGTGTGAACTACAGTAGTGAGAGCAAGCGTCCTTGTCTTGATACCCACCTGAAAGGAAACAAACTAAAATGTCTCTATTAAATGTGATGATTTCTTTAGATATATTATAAGTACCCTTTTTTGTTGTGTTTTTTTTAAGTTGTCTTTCTCTTTCCTCGTTTGCTAAGAATTTTTATCTTAACTGTGTAGAAAATCATATTGAGTGCTTTTTCACCCCAAATTGAAAGATTAATTTTTGATCATTTAATTTGGTGCTTATTAATTGTGTTAATAACTGTCCAAGCTGAACAGTCCTTGCATTTATTTAATTTATATGACTAGAAGTTTGTTTCTTGGTGTTTTCACATAGCCTTATTTTTAATTGTCTCTTTTATCATAACTTTATCGTTATTTTTGTGCTCCTCTCTTTTTCTTTTTTTATTTATTAAAGAAATTTTTTAATGTTTATTTATTCTTGAGGAAAAGAGAGACAGAGTGTTAGTGGGGGAGGGACAGAGAGAGAGAGGGAGACACAGAATCTGAAGCAGGCTCCAGGCTCTGAGTTGTCAGCACAAAGCCCTTTGCGGGGTTTAAACTCACAAGCCATGAGATCATGACCTGAACAAAAGTCTGACCTTTAACCAACTGAGCTACCCAGGCATCCCTTTCTTCTCTTTTACTTTTGTTTTTGAATTTAGTTTGCTGGGTTTTTTTTCCTAGCTTATTCGGATTTTAGTTAATTTGTTTTCCATCTTTCTTATATTCTGGTAATAATCACAATTTGGTACATTTTCCTCTACATTTCAGCAGCAAACAGATTTCAACCCAGTGCTTTCATTGTCATTATAATGTAATAACTTCAAATTTTAGCATATAATCTCTGCTTTAAACCAAAGGGTAAATGGTAATATGTTAGTTTTTAGAGATAAGAATTTTTCCTAAATATTCTAGTTTGATTTCTAATTGTATTGCATTGTAGTTATAGAATATAGATGCTATGTTGCTAATTATTTGAAATTTTTTGAAACCTCTTTTGAGGCCAAGTTCATCATCATCATTGGTAAATATTTCATATGTGCTTGAAAATATGTATTCTATGTTCATTTGTCATGATGTTCTAGACATATCTATTACACCTAACAGTAATGCCATTGAATTCATCTCTACCTTTATAGTTTTCCATGTGTGTTCATTAACTATGTCTTTCCATACGATATGTTATTCCTTTTTCTACTTAGAGGCTGTACTCTCAGCTTGATATTGATGATTACAATCTTCCCAGCTTACTTTTTTTCATACATATTTCATATCTCTTTTTGATGATAATTTTTATTTTCACCTTTGCTCTTTTTCTCATATTAAAATTTTTACTTGGTATTTATTTATTTATTTATTCATTTATTTATTTGAGACAGGGAGAGAGACAGAGAGAGAGAGAGAGAGAGAGAGAGAGCATGAGTTGGGGGAGGTGTAGAGAGAGAGGGAGACACAGAATTCAAAGCAGGCTCCAGGCTCTGAGCTTCAGCACAGAGCCTGACGCGGGCTCGAACTCATGAACCATGAGATTATGACCTGAGCCGAAGTCTGACACCCAACCAACGAAGCAACCCAGGAGCCCCTACTTGATATTTTTTAGATATATGTTTTCCATGATTCATTATCAATTTTTCTGCTTATTGTGTGTGTTTAGGTGTTTTTTTCTAATTGAGTGTCTCTTAGACAACATTGCTAATTCTTATTTTTAGTACAACCTGAGAGTCATTGTCTTTTCACTGTTGTTTTACCTATTTTGATTAATAAGTTTTACCATAAATTAATTTGTTACTATTGTATTAGAAGATGTTTTCTACCTACTGCAATTAATGTTATCGTATGTCTCCCATTTCCCTGATTTTAATTAGGTGTTTCTCATGAACTAACAATATGCATTATATTTTTATTATTTTGATGGTCATTAATTCATTAAGATTCTTTTAACAAACATGTTTTATCATAAATTGTGCCCTAGGCAATGCACTAAGCAGGGGGAATAAAACAGAGTAATATTTTGTTTTTTTTCTCCTTATCAATGTCTATAACTTTATGAAAAATTATGTTTCCCCCTGAATAGGAAAACAAATGTCAACACAATTCCCTCTCCCATCTTCCTCACTTCCCCTAACAAGTTTGGGTTTAGATTTTTGTGCTTATATAAATGAAAAAAGCATTTAAAAGCTTTTTTCAGATATCAATAAATTCTACTTATTTTTTACATGTTCTTCCCTTTTATACCAATTTTTTGCTATGAGATCTATTCCTTCCTTTAGAAAGTTAAACCTCTAAGAATTTTCAGAATTATTTTATTTTTTAATTTTTTTATTTGATTTTTTTCATTTTAGAGAGAGAAAAAGAGAATGTGTGAGTGGGAGAGAGGGGCAGAGGAAAAGAGAGACAGAGAGAATCCCAATTAGGCTCCATACTCAACAAGGAGGACAACATGGGGTTTAATCCCACAACCCTGGGTTAACCTGA
This sequence comes from Prionailurus viverrinus, assembly GCF_022837055.1. Classification (NCBI taxonomy): domain Eukaryota; kingdom Metazoa; phylum Chordata; class Mammalia; order Carnivora; family Felidae; genus Prionailurus; species Prionailurus viverrinus. Next base: position 84,144,900 of record NC_062562.1, on the reverse strand, counting down.
GCTGGAATCAAGAGTCAGCCACTCAACCAACTGTGCCACCCAGAAGCCCCAAGAATTCTTTTGAAGATATTCTTCATGTTGCTAGACTCACTCTCTGACATCTTCATTCTTCTCTAACATTGAAATGATAGCTTAATTGAATATAATATCAGATTCAAATCCTTTTCCTTGTAAACTTTCTTGTATTCAGTATTGTTGTCAAGACTAAAGGTACTGGATTTTAATTTCTCTCTGAAAGACAAGTTTTAGTTTCCTTTTGAAAATTTTCAGCAGTTTCCTTTGCTTTTAATAATCCTAAAAGTCACTATAATATATCCAAATGAGAGTTTTTCTCCACTTAGCTCTCCTACTCAGTTCTTTGTGTACCTCTTTAAATGGAAGTCTCACAGTTACCTTTTTTTCTTTTTTTTTTAATGTTTATTTATTTTTGAGACAGAGAGAGACAGAGCATGAGCATGGGAGGGTCAGAGAGAGACGGAGACACAGAATCCAAAGCAGGCTCCAGGCTCCCAGCTGTCAGCACAGAGCCCGATGTGGTGCCCCAACTCAAAAACCGTGGTATCATGACCTGAGTGGAAGTCGGACACCCAATGGACTGAGCCACTCAGGTGCCCCCAGTTTTCATTAATTACACAAATTATCAGTATGTTTTTCTTCAAATATTTTCTCTATATGTGTATTTTCTCTGTCCTTCTAGATGGGTATTGCTTTTTCTATTATTAGTCTCCATTTCTTTTGACTTTTTTCCATTCATTCCATCTCCTTATTCCCTGCTAATGCTTTTTGAAAGAGTTCTTCAATCTTATCTGTCAGCTCAGTAAATCATCCTTCACATATATTCAACAAGTTCTCTTCACTGGAAAATGAGTAACTAGAAAATGAAATGGAAAATAGATGCCACTTGTGATAACAATGAAAACTATCAATTACCTAGGAAATAATCTAGCAAAGATTGCCTGAGAGGTTTATAGATATTTAAAAAAAAATCTATTAAAGGACATCAAAGTAGATCTGAATATAGAGAGATAATATACTCATGAATACAATGAATAAAACTTTAGAGATTTTAATTGTCATCAAATAAATCTATAAATCCATCACTATTCAATTCAACACCACAGCTAAGTTTGGGGAGAAACTTGACAAATTTATTCCAAAATTTATACAGAAAGGTAACTTTCTGTGAGTTGCTAAAGCAGTTTTCAAAAAGTATAAGATAGGGTTGCCTGGGTGGCTCAGTCGGTTAAGCGTCCGACCTCAGCTCAGGTCACGATCTCACGGTCCATGAGTTCGAGCCCCGCATAGGGCTCTGGGCTGATGGCTCAGAGCCTGGAGCCTGCTTCCGATTCTGTGTCTCCCTCTCTCTCTGCCCCTCCCCCATTCATGCTCTGTCTCTCTCTGTCTCTGTCTCAAAAATAAATAAACATTAAAAAAAAATTTTAAAAAATCTATAAAATAGAAAACTCATACTATTAGATAGTAAGACATATTCCAGCACCAAATGATAAAATTATCAGTGTGGTACTAGTGCAGGGACAGACTGATTGAATGAAGGAATACAAAAACAAGGATTTAAACAGATCACAGGTTATGTGATACAGGATAGATTACATAACCTTGAAGAAATGATGGATACTTTTGTAAATGAAACTAGAGATTTAATTTGCAATTTAGAGAAAAATAAAATTGGACTTCTAGCACATACCATTACAAAAACAAATAAACAAATAAATCAATAAATAAAATAACCCCAAATGAATGAAAGACCTCCATATGAAAGTGAAACAATCAAGCTAACCACAGAATATGTTTACCAAACCAAGATATAAAAGCTCAAATCTCAAGAGAAAAGCCAACATAATTTGATGAATATGAGAATTGGGCAACATAAGTAAGAATTTCTATAAATCAATGTCACTCACAGGTTGTATCACTGGGAAGAAAACCATAAGAAAGACATTACTGAGCAAATTTATATGGACTGTTCTTGAGGTCAACCCTGTGAAAGGGAGAGAAGTTGAAGAAAGCAAGATTGGGTTAGAGGGAGATAAAGTGCCATGTTGCAGTATCAGAGAAAGCTTTTTCTCTAACACTGGAGAGAGGCTGAGCCCAAACATGCCTACACTGACCAGTCCCTGGATGCTGGTCATCCCTGCATTCACCAGTTTCTAGGAAGGGAGTGTAAATTTGGGTGAGACAGTTTTCTCTTCCAAGGCAGTTCCTAATTAGGAATGATTATTATGGGCTGTCTACAAGTATCACTTTTCATCAGAGGGAAAACAGGCACTCCAGTTCTGAACAAGGATCTGAGTTGTATGCCACAGATTCCATTTCAGTCTCAAGATTGAGATTAAAGTGGTACCAGGGATTACATACAATGAATAAATAATAAAACTTAGTACATAGCAGATCTAATGACTTCCATAGAACCTAGCAAAAAAAAAAAGGAAAAAATAACAGAGGTAAAAATTTAATTTTTTAAAATTTTTTACGTTTATTTATTTATTTTTGAGAGACAGAGACAGAGCACAAGTGGGGGATGGGCAGAGAGAGAAGGAGACACAGAATCCAAAGCAGGCTCCAGGCTCTGAGCTGTCAGCACAGAGCCCGAGGCGGGGCTCGAACTCACAAACCTCGAGATCACGACCTGAGCCGAAGTCAGATGCTCAATCGACTGAGCCACCGAAGGCGCCCCAGAAGTAAAAATTTAAATGATTAGTAACTATATTAAGTTACCCTAATCTCATTAATAATGAGAAAAATGAAGAGATAAATATTAAGCATGTTGACCAGAGCATTCTTTGTTCTTGTAAAGAATTAAAGTAATTTAGGTATTGCATGCTAATGAAATTAGCTGATAACATATAGTGCATATATGATAATAGAATGATGTACATTAAGTAAAAGAAACAAACCAGTTACTCGTACATAGAAAGAAACTAGATTTTACTATATATAATGTTGACTGTGAAAAGTAAGAAACAAAATGTTAACACTTATACCATCTTATAAATTTAACAAAACCTGTAATACAACTATATTTTTGTGTTTGAGGATAGCATATCTAAAGCAATACATGCAAAGTGTTTTGAAAAGTCGTGATGGATTAACCAGTATCAGATTTACTGTTATCCTTAAAAAACTATAAATACTTATTAACATATACAAAGCAACTGTCTGCAGGCCTTGGGCAGAACCAATCCAGGCCTACAGTTTTCAAGAGAAGAAAAGCATATGAAAAAAATAAATAGTGTATTTTCCCCTGTTTTTTGCCTGAAGGTATTTTTCAATCCCGGCAAAGAGAAATAGAGTACAGACAGTGGAAGTCTAACTGGGCAGAGGAAACACAAATTTGACCTGGCTGTCATTGAAGGGGGGCAGGATATTAGAGAGGAAGAAATCACAGGGGAAAAAAGCCCCCCAAATCTGCATATTTTTTCACGTTCTTGGCCAATTTCTAAATTACGCATGCACAGAGTGAGACTGTGAGAAATCGTATGTATTGTTTTCTATATGGATTTTTATAATAATAATTGATTTTTAGTTGTACTTTATTGTGATTAGAGAAGATGATCTTAATTAGAGCACCTTTTCTTTCTTCCCCAAAAAAGAAAGCAGAAGGCTAATCAATCAGAGTCTATTAAGATGGTTTCCAGATTCAAGCACCATAACTATTTAAGGTAAGAGGGTTAGTGAAACTAGCGAAAGTACTACTGCTGCAACTAGTTCCAAAGCCATAATTAATAGAGATCTATCACTTTTCTCCTCCACCACTCATTTTACCTTTGTTTCACAGTTGGCTATCTCTGAGTGGCTTGCTTGGCAGGGAAGCTCAAAACTTTACTCCTTAAGTGTAATCCCTTCATTTTATTTTCTTTATGTTACAGCCATCTTACAATATAGACCCCCAATGACCCACATTTCCCACTATTTAGGCCCTGGTGTAGTGCCCACATGCATTACATTATGACTGCTCCTGCGTGACCAATAGAATATGGCAGAAGTGATAATGTATGACTTCCAAGGCTGGGTCATAAAAGCTGTTGCCTCTTTTGCTTTGATCTCTTGAAACACTTACTCTTGGAGCTGAGTCACCGTATAAGCCATCCAACATCTAGAGAGATGACATTCAGAGGCTTTGAATCACATAAGAACCCAAAAGAACACAGGGAGAGATGCATGGGTAGTCCCCAACTGTTCTAATCCCTATATATTAAAGTCATCCCAATTGAGACCCCAGAAAATTCATATGGCAGAGATAAGATGTCTCTACTGATCTCTGCCCATATAAATTCATAAACAAAATAACATCTTGTTTTGGTTTTAAGACACTAAATTTTACACAGAAATAGATATCAAAACATTTTTTCTAACCACAGTTACTGCAGTTATCGATTTACAATTATTATGGGCATAAGCTCATAAATTCAGTGGGTTGGAGACAACATCCTCTGTACCGTCTTTAAGTAGCAACTGTAGCCTCTCCTGGTAAATAGGGTTGATTACCACTACTAATATGTTAACACCCTTTTACTTGCTTACTGGTCCACTAACATAAGGACTGACATCAATCCTCTTCAGTTTAGCATTAGCATATCTCACCAGTCCATCTTTGCATCAGCTTAGATTCCTTTCTTCTGTGTTAGTTGATTGTTGGGAATACACCTCAAAGCCAAAGACTTAAACTGAGATAAAAGTTACTGTGCATGGATGTCTGGGCCACCTGTTTGTGTGATTTACTAGTACATTCTGGGTATGCTCAGGCTGAAATCCAAAGGCTGTTTCTACACCTGCCCAACTGTATGAAATGATGGATCTGAGAATATCCAGCTCTGGAAAGGAAAGGGAACTCCAGTGATATAGTCATTTAGCATCCCATGGTCAGGTTATCAGTTTCTAGTAAGGTCCAATATCACAGAGGAATTTTTGTTAAAATTGAGACTATTTCTCTTAAAGAAAAGGCATGATCTACCACTAAATCCCAGAAACTTATCAGAGAATTTGTGCAGCAAACTTTCTCTTCACAGATATATCTACATCTATCAAATCTGCTGAGTCATAAGACCCATGTGGCTATGCACCTCAGGGTGGATCTTCTGCAGAATCCTCTCTTCCTCTTTTCCTCATCCAAAATGGATAGCTTTCAAGTCACAAGATACATGGGTCAGGGCAGTATTTTCTTTCTCTTTTTTCTTTTTTTTTCAGAGCGGTATTTTCAACTTCAGTGTATGCTACCTCCAAAATCAGAAGAGACCGATCAAACACTGTACCTCTATTGAAGGACTGTCAGGTGCAACATGAAAATTTGCCCTTGGTCTTAGAAGGAATATTGTGGCATGTCACAGACCACTGGGCATCCAAAACTGTTGCAGTCTCTTTAGTCTTCATGAGACTTCTCTCCATGCTCTTGATATAACATGTCTTACTAGCATATCTGGTAGACTTTCGACTTCCTACTCACCATGTCATCAGTGTACTAGTCTAGTGTTATGTTCTATGGCTTGTCAAGATGATCAAGATACCTGAATTCTCCACCATGACAGGGAACAGGACAGTTAGCCTATCCCTGGGCTAGGGAGTAAACGTGAACTTCTGTTTTTACTATGAGAATAAAAACCAAAGTTGATCCTTCTTAGTGAAAGGAATTGGAAAAAAAAATTATCTGCAAGATCAGTAGCCCTACAACATGTGCCAAAGTTTGTGTTAATTTATTGCCAATCAACCAGGTGGTAGCCCCAATAGCAGCCACTATGGCAGGTGGTAAAATGTAGCAGCTGTGATTGGGGCTGCCACTTGGATAAATTTATAATAATATATACATCTGCCAAGATCCATTTCATCTTTTGCAGGATACATATAGTTGAATTAAACAGAAATATTATTGGAACCATCCTCCTACATCCTCTGTCTTTGACAGAGGTATTGATCTAAGCATTTCTTCCCATAATATAGTATTAATTCTGATTTATAATTTTCCTCCAGCTAGAAGTGTGATTTCTGGGGTTTCTACTTGGCTCTTGATGATGTAGTGGCTCTTATTCCACAGACCATAACACCAGCTGCTAAATATTTCTCTCTCAATAATGTACACATGAACCAAGGAAATAATAACAGGTTAGGACCACAGATACTTGGATACACTGTGAAATGAACTTGAGCCAAACTCCACCTGGCCTCCATAAGGTCCCATTTAGCCAGAGAACCATGGTGGCATTTCAGATCCCATGGCATCACTGTCAGCTCAGACCTTATACCTAACATACGTAGAAATGTCTGGATTTTCCAATTCCTCAGTGTCAGTTACTCAGGGAATGATTGCAGGTCCCTTTGGAGAATAACCAAGGACATATTTACTGTATAAATTCCATGTGGCACTGCAGGCTTCTTCCACAAGGGAACCATGTGATTTGATCAATGAGTTCTGATTTTGAGAACTGACTTAGGTCGGGAAATTGAGTGAGAAGCCACATTTTCCCATTTCAGCAGCTGATGAACAATCTTCCCCATCATCTTTTTTTTTCTCTTCCTTTCTCATACGTATCTGCCTGTCTAGTTTGTTTCTAAGAACTCCATGACCTATTAGTTATTACCACAGATCCCTGAAGGTCATGGCAACTGGATGGCAAACTGGCAATTATATCTACTATGCCTCTGATGATTTAGTGCTATGCCTTGGCCTCATAGCCATTGACATTAAAGAGCCCACTTTGATAGCGACAACCTCCACTGTCATCAGAGCCTGCAGAGTGCAGCTACCACCAACCAAGCTTCTTAAACATGTTGGTGCCAACTCAGAAGTGCATTCCTATGGGATGTCTTCTTGCCTCACCCAGGAATCTTAATCATGTCATGGGTACTCAAGTCTTACATAGTAAATCTATTCTAATGTTCTCAACTCCTTGATTGTTTTGACCCCTTCTGCAATATACTAAGACATTTCCAGGTTTTTCATCATATTTCCTAGTTTTAGTATCAGGGTAAGGTGGGCCTCAGAATGAATTTGGAAACTTTCCTTCCTTCTGCTATTTTTTTTGAATAGTTTAAGAAGAATAGGTATTAACTCTTCTTTACATGTTTGGTAGAATATACCTTTGAAGCTATCTGGTCTTGGACTTTTATTTGGGGGGAGTTTTTTGACAGATTCAATTTCATTACTGGTAATCAGTTCACATTTTCTATTTTTTGTTGATTCTGTTTTGAAAGGTTATATGTTTCTAGGAATTTATCCTTTTCTTCTAGGTTGTCCAATTTGTTGGTATATAATTTTTCATAATAATCTCTTACAATTCTTTGTATTTCTGTTGTGTTGATTGCCATTTCTCCTCTTGCATTTCTGAGTTCATGTAGAGTCCTCCTTTTTTTCTGAGTTTGACTAAGTCTTTATCAATTTTTTTTTCCATGAACCAAGTCCTGGTTATATTGATTTGTTCTACTTTTTTAACATTTCTATTTAGTTTATTTCTTTTCTAATCCTTATTATTTATTTCTTCTACTGGTTTTAGGTTTTGTTTTTCTTCTTTTTCTAGCTACTCTGGATGAAAGGTTAGGTTACTTGAGATTTTTCTTGCTTCTTGAGGTAGGCTTGTATTGCAGTAAATTTCCTTCTTGGAACTGCTTTTGCTGCATTCCAAAGATTTTGGACTGTTGTGCTTTCATTTTCATTTGTTTCTATGTATATTTTGCTTTCTTCTTTGATTTCTTCACTGACCCATTCATTGGTTAATAGCATGCTATATAACCTCCATGTATTTATATTTTTCCATATTTTTTTCTTATGGTTGATTTCTAGTTTAATAGCATTGTGATTGGAAAAGATGCATGATATGACTTTGATCTTTTTCACCTTGTTGAGATTTGTTTTGTGGCCTGATATGGGATGTGTTCTGGAGAATATTTCACATGCACTTGAGAAGAATGTGTATTCTGCTGTTTTAGGTTGGAATGTTCTAAGTATATCTGTTACGTCCATGTGGTCCAATGTGTCATTCAAAGCCACTGTTTCCTTGTTGATTTTCTATGTGGATGATCTATCCATTGATGTAGTGGGCTGTCAAAGTCCCCTACTATTATTGTATTATTGTTGATTATTTCCTTTATGTTTGGTATTAGCTGCCATATGTATCTGGGTGTTTTCATATTGGGTGCATAAATATTTACAATTTTATATCTTCTTGTTGAATTATCTTTATGATTACATAGTGTGCTTCTTTGTCTCTTGTTACAGTCTTTGTTTTAAAGTCTATTTTCTCTGATATAAATATTGCTACCCCAGCTTTCTTTTCACTTCCATTTGTATGATAAATGATTTTCCATCCCTTCACTTTCAATCTTCTTGTGACTTTAGGTCTGCAATGAGTCTCTTGCAGGCAGCAAGCATATAGTTGGGTCTTGCTTTTTATCCATTCTGTCACTCAGTGTCTTTTGATGGGAGCACTTAGTCCATTTACATTCAAAGTAATTATGGATAGGTATGTACTTATTGCTGTTACTTGTTTTATGGTTGTTTTTGTAGTTTTTCTCTGTTTCTTTCTTCTCTTGCTTTCTTTCATGGTTTAATGGCTTTCTTTAGTGATAAATTTAGATTCCTTTCCCTTCTTAACATATCTAATAGCAGTTTTTGATTTGTAGTTACCATTAGGTTTCTATGCATCTTATGCATATAGCATAATATATGCATAAGCATATATTAAGTTGGTGGTTGCTTAAGTTTGAACCCATCCTTTACACATCCTCCTTTCCATGTTTTCAGTGTATAGTTTCATACTTTACATCCTTTTATTTTGCTAATGCCTTCACTGATTTTTACAGATATACTTAACTTTACTGCTTTATGCTTCCCACCTTTCTTACTCTTTCTTATAGTCTTTCATTTTCAGTCATGAGTCGCTTTTAACATTTCTTATATAGTCAGTTTTGCGGTTGGTCACAAATTCCTTTAACTTTTGTTTGCGGAAGCTCTTTATTCTTCATTCTATTGTGAATGATGGCCGTGATGGATGAAGTACTCTTGGTTGTAGGATTTTTCCCTTCAGCAGTTTGAATATATAATGCCTCTTCCTTGTGGCCTGAAAAGTTTCCACTGAAAATTCAGCTGATACCTTATGGAGTTTGCCTTGTATGTAACTGTTTTTGTTTTCTTTGTTTTTAAAATTCTCTCTTTATCACTGTTTTTTGCCTTTTTAATTACTACGTATCTTGTTGTGGACCTTTTTGGGTTTGGGGCTTTCTGTGCCTCCTGGATCTGGATTTCTGTTTCATTCCCCATGACTTGGGAATTTTCAGCTATTATTTCTTCAAACAAATTTTCTGCTCCCTTTTCCCTCTCTTTTCTTCCTGGTATCTCTATAATGTGAATGTTATTATGTTTGATGGTGTCGCTGAGTTCCCTATTTTCATTATTTTTCTCTCTCTTGTTCAGCTTGATTACTTTCCATTACTGTGTCCTCCAGGTGGCTGATCCATTTTTCTGCTTCCTCTAGTCTGCTATTAATTCCATCTAGTGTATTTTTTATTTCACTTACAGTTTTTTTCTTTTTTTTTTATGTTTTCTATCTCTTGTTTGAGGGTCTTACTGAGGTCCTCCACTCTTTTCTCAAGTCCAGTAAGTATTTTTATGACCATTACTTTAAATTCTTTAACAGCCATATTTTTTATCTCTATTTCATTTGGCTTTCTTGTGGTGATTTTGTCCTCTTCTTTCATTGTGATATATTACTTTGTCTCCTCATTTTGTCTAACTCTCTCTGTCTGTATCTATGTGTTAAGAAAGTCAGCTATATCTCCTGCTCTTGAAAGTAGTGGCCTTATGAAGAGGAGGATCTTGTAGTGTCCTGTAGTGCAGTATCTTCTATTCACCAGAACCTGGTGCTTCAGGGGTGTCTCCCATTGTGTTGCATATACCCCACTGTTATGGCTGAGCTGCTTTTGCCTTCAGTGTAGTCATCTGCAATGGCTCTTTGCCTGTTGTAGGCAAGGTTTGGTCTCTGTATTGTTAGTGGGCCAGCCTGGAGCTGCCTTGGGCTTGGTCAGACCAGGCATTGGCCAGAGAGGCAACAGCATTGGACTGCAGGGAATTTTCCCTGTATTATTCCCTAAGAAGCTATTGTTGGTCGGTGGGGCCTGCAGTCAGACAATATATCTGCCCCAAGCCCATTGCTGGAGCTGCAGCTGGACTGATATGTGTGGTTATTTTCCCTTCTACCCAAGGCAAGAGTCACTTTTGGAGCCGGCTGGCTCCTGTCAGGGCTGTTTGTACACTGCCAGGCTTGTGACACCACTTTGGATAAACTCCTGCCAAGGGCAAATTGGAGGTGGCAAGTTTGCAGGGGAACAGGGAGTGGGACACATGGTTCCAGCAAGGTCCATGCTGGTCTTTTGTGGGAGCTGACCTGCAGCCACTTGGGAAAATTCCTGCTGAAACCTGCCCGGTTGAAGGGTTCGAATCCACAGGGGTGTGGAATACTGTTAGCAAGCTAAATGGAGAGTTGGTAATGTGCTGGTTCCTGCAGGTATCTATGTATCTGGCTGGGGGTGGGGGGAAGAAAATGCTACCCCAGTTCTTTTGTTCTTGGAGAAGTCTTCCAAAGATTCTTGCCCCTCCAGCACATGCTCTGAGACTAGTAAATGAATCTCCTTCCCATATACCCCAGGTGATTTTTCAAACTGCTATTTCTATGCTGTATATCAGTGGAGCTGTTTCTTGTGTTGTCTCTTTAAAGGCAGGGACTCCATCCTTCAAGTTCTCCTAGAGCTGAGTAAAGCTCTAGGTGTTAAACCCCACTGATTGTTAGGCTCCTCTGGTTTTCAAAGCCAAATGTTACGGGGATTCATCCTCCCAATTTGGGCCCCCCTTGCTTGGGGGTGCTGTGGTGGCGGTCTGGTCCTCTCCCCTGTCTGTGCCTACCACATCCCTGCCTCCTGTGGACAGTTCTGTAGGTCTATTTGTCTCCCAAGCAAGTCTCTCCCCCTCCTATCCTCTTTGATGTGGCCTCTTCCCTACATTTAGCTGTGGAGAGTGTTCTGCCAACCAATGATGCTTGGGTTGTTTTCTGTTATTTACATCGACATGTGTTATCTAATTGTATCCATGGAATGAGTTTAGCTTAGGATCCTCCTCCTCTGCCATCTTCCACCAATGTCCATTTTATATACTTTAAGAAAGGTCTTGGTTAGATGGGGCAACTGGATGGCTCAGTCAGTTGAGCATCTGATTTCAGCTCAGGTCATGATCTCATGGTTTATGGGTTTGAGCCCCACATCAGGTTCTGTGCTGACAGCTCAGAGCCTGGAGCCTGTTTCAGTTTCTGTGTCTCCCTCTCTTTCTGCCCCTCCCCTGCTCATACTCTGTCTCTCAAAAATGAATAAGCATTAAAAAAAAGGGTCTATATTATATATTTTTAGCTTCAAATTTAACAAATTTAACCACCCTCCTATATAAAACAAGAAATTTACTGTGCTTTTTATAACATCCCTACACTTAAAGTAATTTAATATGGATATAATATGGGTAAGAGGTATAGATTATCATTTTAGAATTACATTATCTTTTTTTTCAAGTGACATTACACTTGTGCCAAATTATGTTAACATGTGTACATAAATTTATTAGATTCATTCATATCAAGGCTCACTATAAGAACATTTATTCAAAAATTTCCATTTTTTACTTCTCAATTTTAATTCTTGATCCCCTGAATTATGTGTTAAACTTTTGCGAGTTTCTACATCAGTGCTGTAATTTATAAACACTTGTGTATCAGAAAATGAGTATTTCAGTTGTCACTTGCTCCCAAGCCTATCACTTTGCAAAAAAGGGAAAAAAAACAACAAAACAAAAATCCATTGTCTCTTGTGTTTGATGTTGCATACACTTAATTTTAAAGCCAGCCTGGAATTTGCTTTAGGTTTCTTATATTTTTTCTGGTCCCTAAGTAACTTACCTATTTTGGGGCCTGGATTTTAATAAGGTAATTTTTTATCCTTAATAGGTCACTAAGTTTATCAGGATATCTGAATTAAATATTTTGAGTTAGATTATTTGTTTCAGTTCTAGAGATTTTAAAAGTAATTTATTTTGTTTCCTATAAGTAAAACCATTTTCAAGAAATATTTTAAAGTTAATTCCTTTCTTCTCTTGTACTGAAGAATTTCTTTCATAAGTCAGTCTGTTTGCATTTGTAATAGTAGTAGTAGTAGTATCAGGGTTATTTGCTTGTATATTTTTCTATATGTTCATCCTTGAAAAAGGAATGCTCAATCCTTTTAATGAGTCTGGTTTAGTCTATTAAAGGGGGCATGGATTCCTGTAGATGTCTCTGTCTAACTGACTGCTAGTAGAAAACCCCTTCTCTCATAGAAGTGGAAGGTAAATTAATGTATGTAGTTTCTAGAACAATTTCTAGCTTTTAGCAGGGTTGACTATAGTGACTTGGGATCTTACGCTATTGTCTGGTTCACTGTCTTCTAGGATGAGAATTTATTTTGGATTATTCTGCCTGTCATTACTTTTTCTTTTCCTCATCAATATATGAAAATTTTATCCTTTCCAAGAATTGCTCACAAGCACTGTCTTTGCCTACAGTGCAGTTTCTATGACCACTTTTCCCCCAACTTCTCTTTTCCCTCAGCTTTAGTGAGGTGTAATTGACAAAAGTTGTATATATTAAGGTATACAACTTGCTGTTTTGATATACATATATAAAATAATCACCAAAATCAAGCTAATATATTTTTCATCACCACAGTTACCATTTCAAAAAAAATGTTTTTGAATGTGTGGTGAGACACTTATGATTTACCTTCTTAGCAAATTTCACTCAGGTTCAATTCCAGGTCGGGGAGGTCTTTTTTATTTTTCCCTGCCTACCAAACTCCCCAAGACATTGCCATCCACAGTCCTTCTTTATTCATACTGCTTTACTGGGAACTGAATTTTCTGAGGGTTTGAGGGCTACAGGTACTTAGAAGGTAGTAAAGTCTAAGGCAGTAATGTTTCTAGGTATCACTGAAAGTAAAGTCTATTTCAGTAAATGAACAGCAGTTTACATTTACAGTTGGCAAAATTCCCTGCCTCTCTGTACTAAGGATGGGTAGTGGCTGTGAACCTCAACCTTGTTCAGCCGTCCTCCTCTTAGGTGCTATTCACACATGAAGGGAAAAGTATATGATGTCTTCAAGTGGTTTCTCGGTCTAGGCAGTGTCCATCCAGTTACTGGAAAACCTTTCCCAGACCACGAGTAAGGGTTGTTTTTATCTTTTTCAAAATGTTTTGCCTTAGTAACTTTTTATCTTCTGTCACGTTAATGGAAAGTTGAGAAAAGTCATTTGAGGTATAAAGTGGTATTTAAGATTTAAGACATTTTTATTCTTAGTGAAATAGCATCTGCATCAATAGTGATTTGGGGGTGCCTCAGTCGGTAAAGCATCCAACTCTCGATTTTGGCTCATGTCATGATCTCAAGGTTCTTGCAACATCAAGCTCTGTGTTGGGCTCTGCGCGGATAGCGTAGAGCCTGCTTGCGATTCTGCCCCACCCCTGCTCATGCGTACACTTACTTGCACGCTCTCTCTCTCAAAAATAAACATACAGGTGCGCCTGGGTGGCTCAGTCGGTTAAGCGCCAACTTCGGCTCAGGTCGTGATCTCGTGGTCCGTGAGTTCAAGCCCCACGTCCGGCTCTGTGCTGACAGCTCAGAGCCTGGAGCCTGTTTCGGATTCTGTGTCTCCCTCTCTCTCTGGCCCTCCCCCATTCATGCTCTCTGTCTCAAAAATAAATAAACGTTAAAAAAAAATTAAAAAAAAAACATACAAAAATATCTTTAAAAATAATGATTTTGAACAAGGAAATGTAATTATAATGCTTAATATACTAATCAGTGAAATGGTTATATTACTCCCCTACCATCTTAAAGATGTCTGAATATTCATTTTTGATAGCGTGGGTTATAAGAAATATATATTTGGTGCTCATCTGTGGTTCCTTTCTCACAGCTCTCAAAACCCATGGAACTTCCTGAGCAATAGCAACATCTTTTATTATAATGTCTCTTGTCCTCATTTCCTGAAGTGGATGAGGAGCCATAGAGATGAAATGGGTGTATTGTTATTCATAACAACCTCCTTTCTACAACTGGGATTATGAGGTAACTTTTGGAAAGCAACTGGAAAGGGGGGCTTGTTGCCAGGGGAACCAAGATGAATAAAAGGTGCAAAAGTTCAGTCTTACCCCCGCCCCCCATCCCCACCCTGGCTGACTTCTAGGGAGGGGAGGGAGAGGACTGGAGGTTGAAAAAATTGTCAAAGGCTAATGATTTAATCAGTGATGCCTATATAATGAAGCTTTCATAAAATCCCAAAAGGACAATATTCAGAGTGCTTTTGGGTATGCCATCATGCAGAGATGCAGGGAGAGTGGTACATCAGAGAGGAAATGGAAGCTGTAAGTCCTTTCCCCACGTATCTTTTTCATCTTGCTGTTCCCGAGTTATATCCTTTTATAAAAAACTAGTAATCTAGTAAGTACACTATTTTCCTGAGTCCTCTAAGCTCCTCTAGCAAATCATTTGAACCTGAGGAGGGAGTCACTGGAACCTTATTTACAGTTGGCTGGTCGGAAGCAAAGGTGACAATACAGACTTGAGATTATCATTTGAAGGAGGGCTGGGCAGTCTTGTGAAACTGAACCTTTAAACTGTGGAACCTGATGCTATATTTGGGTAAACAGTGTCAGAACAGAGTTGAGTTGCAGAATACCTAGTTGGTGTCCAATAATTGCTTATTCAAGTAGACAACCCCTCCTCCCTACCTCATAGGAATTGGATGCAGAATCCTTTATAATTGTTCTCAATACTCAGTGTGGTTAACTGACAGAGAAGTCTCAGAGTCAGATAAAAAGACATGGCTTGGCTCTATCAATAAATGTCTCTTTGATACACTATTTTACCATCAGACAAAGTAAATGGAAGGAAGTTCATACAATAAACACCTACATTAAGAAACAAGAAAGGGGCCCCTGGGTGGCTCGGTTGGTTAAGCTTCTAACTCTTGATTTCAGTCCACATCATGATCTCTTGGTTCTCATGAGAACAAGCCCCATGTCGGGCTCTGCACCCTGAGAGCAGAGTCTGCTTGTGACTCTCTCTCTCTCTCTGGGGTCCCCACCACTCACACATGCACACATGTGCTCTCTCTCAAAATAAATAAACTTAAAAAAAAAGAAACAAGAAAAATCTCAAACTTTATACCTAAAGGAACTAGAAAAAGAAGAACAAACTAAGGTCAGAGTCAGAAGGAAGGAAATAAAAAAGGTCAAAGCAGAACTAAATGAAATAGACACTAAACAAACAATAGAAAAGATCAATGAAACTAAAAGGTGTTTTTTCCCTAAATAAACAAAATAGATAAAATTTCAGCTACCTTTACCAGGAAAAAAAAGTGAACTCAAATAACTAAAATAAAAAATGAAAGAGATGTTATAATAGATACCACAGAAATACAAAGGATCAAAGAGAATACTATTAAAAGCCAACAACCTGAACAACATATAAGATATAGATAAATTTGCAGAAATATACAGCCTACCAAGACTGAATAATGAAGAAATAAGTCTGAACAGACTAATTTTTAAGGAGACTGAATCAGTAGTCAAAAACCTCCCAACAAACAAAAACCCATACCAGATGGCTTCACTGGTGAATTCTACCAAAGATATAAAGAATTAATACCAATCTTTCTTAAACCCTTCCAAAAAAATCAAAGAGGTGGGAAAATTTCCAAACTCATTTCAGAAGCCAGCATTACCCAGATACCAAAATTGGACAGACACTGCACAAAAAATTATAGACTAATATCACTGATGTATACAGACACAAAAATTCTCAATGAAATATTAGCAAACTGAATTCAACAATACATTAAAAGGATCATATGCCACACTGAGTGTGATTCATGCCAGGGATGCCAAGATGGTCAACATCCATAAATCAATCAGTGTTATACACCACATCAATAAAAATGAAGGGCTACAATCACATGAGTATCTCGATACAGAAAAAGTCCTTGAAAAAATTCAGCATCCATTAATGATAAAAACCCTCAGGAAAGTGGGAATATAGATAAAATAAATGGGTCAACACACACACACACACACACACACACACACACACACACACTCCAAACCTCCAGTGATGACTGAAGATAAATAAATCATTAAATAATTTTTTAAAAATGTTTACTTATTTTGAGAGAGAGAGAGAGAGAGAGACCCGATCTTACAAGAACCATGAGATCATGACCTGAGCCAAAACCAAGAGTTGGATGTTTAACTAACTGAGCCACCCAGGCATCACCATTAAATCATTTTTAATGGAATATATAAGGATCTATTCCTTAACGAAGTGGATATTGAATGGAGACATTTAAATAACGAGTTAAAGAGGGGGACCCAGGTGGCTCAGTTGGTTAAGCATCCAACTGTTGATTTCAGCTCAGGTCATGATCTTACAGTTCTTGTGCGATTGAGACCCATGTCAGGCTTTGTGCTATGAGCACAGAGACTGCTTGGGATTCTCTCTCTGCCCCCCCCACCCCCCAACACATATGCCTATTCTCTCTCAAAATAAAGGAAACTTAAAAAAATGAATTAGAGATAACTAGTACTGAAAAATCATGATGGATTAAAAAACTAATTTTTCTGAGATTTCATTGTGTTAGGTATCTGCTAGTATCTCAAATTAACCCTTTAAAATGGATACTTTTGCCAATAAATGGGCATTGTATGAATTGTGATATGTTTACATGTATGAAACAGAAATCCATCTCTGTGGCTTAACCTTGTAGTAGCATTTTATTTTCCTCACATAACAAGAAGTCAAAAGGAAGGGACTCTAGGCCCCTTCTACAACTTTGTTCCATTATCCTCACAGAGATTTTATCCTCATGCCTGTCTAGTCATAGGGGCAAGACGGCTTCTCCCTCTTCAGATGTGCTGTAGGCTGGAAAAAAAGAAAGGGACACAAAGAATGCGTTAGAAAAACAGAAATAATCCCAGAAGTCTCCAGCAGAAATATACTTGTATCTCATTGCCTACATTCTTGTTACATTGCTACCTTTGGCTGCAATAGTGTCTGAGAAGGTGAATATTTTATCTGGGAACACTGCCAACCTGAACAAAAAGGGGTTCTGTCAGTAAGGGAGAAGTGGAGAATAGCTCTTAGGTAGGAAATTAGGACTGTCAAAGAGGTCACTGAATTCAGAATGCCATATAATCACAACTAGTATTTTTAGGCAGCCTCAATTTTCAGAGTAATACTAAATGTTAATAACTTCATTTTTGCTATTTTTTAGGATTTTATTTTTTTCATGAATAGCCATGGTTATTAATGAAATAGTATAAATGCACATTTTATAAACTTTATTACCTACATCATACAAGAAAGAATGAGGTCATTATAGATCATTAATAGCTTTTTATACTAGAATACTCTTTTTTTAATACACCTCATTAAATGGTGGTTTTAGGGTCTGTGTCATAACCAATACTAATCTCCTTTGGATAACATGCAAATTCTAAATCATAGGACTTAAATCCAAATTCTAAAGGTTTTCTAAGTTAATTACCAACATCAGTTTCAAATAACATTTCTTTAATGCCTACACACTGAATAGAGAACACTATGTCCTAAATTAATTCTATAAACTAAGTGTGGAACATTTATTCAAGAAACCCTTTTGTGTTTTATAGATCTTTTCTAGCTGTAAGATCTAAAATTCAGTATTGGTTAGTTTTTAAGGTATTAAAATTTTTACCTCTTAAAAAACATTTTTTTTCCACACTTACAAAAAATACTTAGTGTATTCTATCTCCCACTAAAATGTAAATCTTAGTTTCTCTGGATTTTTCAAAACCAGTCTTTAATAGTGCTAATCAGGTTGGACAGATTTTTCAATAACATTTAGGTGGCAGGGGGAGAAGAAAAAACAAAGATATTGCTCTAATGTTCTGTCTAAATGGTACTCAGAAGTGAACATAGTACATTTTTCTGAATGCAAATCAAATACTAATTTATATTTAATGTAACATGATATTAGAGATTTACATCTAATTTCAAATCCTCTGTGAATTCAATTAGAATTAAGTCTATCTCCTCTTACACATCTTATTGAATACATTTTTTTTCAAATCTAATTCTGATCCTATAATTTGAGATGACTTATACTTTATAAATATTCACACACAAATATGATAGGGTGTCATATCTCATGTGCTCATGGAGTTTAGGTAAAATATGATCTTCTCCAATTATAAAGAAAAATACAGAATCTTGCATATAAAAATCTGACGCTTATTTGCTTACAGCTAAGGAATTTAGAAACAAAGAATATACAGAAATGCAATTAAGAGATTAATCAAGTAAGAATTTTTAAACAAGAAAACTCTGCAAAAGGCAATATCCTCCCTACGATACATGCACATATAAAGTGTGTATTTTTGGATATATGATATATGGATATATAAATCTATGATGATTTTCTGAAGGAAAAGAATTGCCAAATGAAATCATTAAGTAACTTTTTCTCTCATAATGTCTGTTAAAGTGTGCTATAGGGTAATTCTTCTTTTTCCCCTGGATAAAATCTTGGTTGGCGTCCCACAGCTGTTCTTAAATAATAAAAATCCCCCTGGTACTTCAGTTACTTAAACGACTTCAATTCTGAAAGTGATAGGTACATTCAGAGTAATAACAAAAACTACAAGCTTCAT
The DNA here is from genome assembly GCF_022837055.1 of Prionailurus viverrinus. NCBI lineage: Eukaryota > Metazoa > Chordata > Mammalia > Carnivora > Felidae > Prionailurus > Prionailurus viverrinus. Next base: position 84,126,140 of record NC_062562.1, on the reverse strand, counting down.
TTAAAATTAAAGCTTCTGCACTCACCTAATCAGCTATGCAACAGAAGGCAGGCCTGCAGGGTACAGTATGGCTTGGACAGATATTCCCCTACTTTTCAAACTTGTCTTTCTTCCTCTGTGAAATTGCTAACTTGTACTGTTTCTGATCACGCCAGGCTTCAAGATGGTGGATGGAGGAGAGATGAAGGCACAGGCTGGTACTTTTGTAAGCTGCCATCATTGCTCTCTGGTTTGACAGGTGTCAAAGCTGACTCTTGTGTTTTTCTGTTGCAGGGTGTTTCAGTTCTTTGCAGGGTTTTCAGATCATTACTTCTCTCTCCATTCATTGGTAAGCATCCTCTCCCCTGCACTTCATTGTGATTTGGTTCTCAGTTCATCTCTTCATGGACTCTCTGATGGGATCCTACTGATTATTGGGCAGCCCTTTTGGATAAAGTTCATTTAAGATGACCCCAGGCACCCTTATGTTTACTGCAGCATTATTTACAATAGCCAAGATATGGATGCAACCCAAGTTGCAGAGAAAGACAAATACCACCACATGATTTCACTCATATGTGGAATTT